>NC_134399.1:45302112-45602112 GCF_050003625.1 Haematobia irritans
GATTGTCACAGCGATTAATACTTTTCTAAAATTTTACGTAATCCATGCATCAATATAATGTAATCGATTCATCCATTTGATGTAATCGATTCATTAATATGATGTAAACCGCTCATAAATTTGATACAACATATTCATCAATAATATATATTACAAATTTGACTTATATGGTGAATAGATTGCATTAAATTGATAAATGGATTATCAGAAATATTTTCTACGACACCAAATAAACAACCATATTGTTTTTTTTATTAAATTTTAATTTTATTTATTTGAAATAAGGTACAACTAACGAAATAAATACGTTCATAAAATGTATCATACAAATGCAAATATCTGATTTTCTACGAAAGCGGTTGATTTTGATAAATTGACCATCAAGATACACAAACATGCTGTTACCTTAATAGTGTTTAGATCACCAATAGCAAGGATGAAAAGTTTTTTGGATTCAGCCTGTGGAGTAAAAAATTTATATAGAAGAATTTAAAAATTGATATTTTGAATTATTGTAAAATATTTTCGATGCTAGTAGAATTTTGAACAAAATTTAACTCACTCTTTTCCTTTTGAATTTTTTGTTCATTCAAATCATCTTTCTCCTTTAATTTCAGTTTAAAACCATATTCGGTTTTCACAGAACGAAAAATGTTGCGGCAATTATCTTTAAATTTAGAAATACTTCCATAAACAAATAACATATAAATGTTTATAAAACAATAAATTGTCCAAAATAAATTTAAAATAACACTTTTTATCTTCGCTAAAAAACTCCACTGTGTTCTTCAAAAGAGTAACGAATTATTTTTCTATTTTTTCTTGTAACGCGGGCACTTCTTCTTTATTAGATGCATGTTTTGTTCGAACATGCCTCTCAAAAGAAGAAGCATCCTTGTATAATGTCCCACAACATGTTCGACTGTCTATGTGTTTAAGCAAATGATAAAACTTTAAATGCTTAAAATATTTTTCATTTTGGTTAAAAAATGTATTGCATATAACACTTCATGTCTTTTTACTCACTTTTTTGTTTTTCTTTGCACTTTCACAACTTTATTCAATTAGATCTTTATTTTCGGCATGCGCGACCACCTTCACACTTTGAACTAAACTCATCAACTGATAAGAACCATTTGAGAAATTCTCTCCGCACAAAAAAAAACAACATCTCTACCACACAACTACATATGAATGTGTTATTCCATTAGTATTTGAATACTCATCAACGGAGTATGTTAGATGAAATGTTTCGTCTATTTGATTACTTTTTTCATCAATTTGACGACTTTAATCGTTCTCATACATCTTGGAAGCCGATTTAAAAACAACCATGTGAACAAATGCTCAAATTCTCGTTTGAGTTAAGTTAAATGTGTTCATCTTTGTTTGGTTTTTTTATACCCTCCATCATAGGATGGGGGTATATTAACTTTGTCATTCCGTTTGTAACACATCGAAATATTGCTCTAAGACCCCATAAAGTATATATATTCTGGGTCGTGGTGAAATTCTGAGTCGATCTAAGCATGTCCGTCCGTCCGTCCGTCCGTCCGTCCGTCCGTCCGTCTGTTGAAATCACGCTAACTTCCGAACGAAACAAGCTATCGACTTGAAACTTGGCACAAGTAGTTGTTATCGATGATGGTATTGAAAATGGGCCATATCGGTCCACTTTTACGTATAGCCCCCATATAAAGGGACCCTCAGATTTGGCTTGTGGAGCCTCTAACAGAAGCATATTTCATCCGATCCGGCTGAAATTTGGTATATGGTGTTGGTATATGGTCTCTAACAACCATGCAAAAATTGGTCCACATCGGTCCGTAATTATATATAGCCCCCATATAAAGCGATCCCCAGATTTGGCTTGCGAAGCCTAAAAGAGAAGTAAATTTCATCCGATCCGGCTGAAATTTGGTACATGGTGTTGGTATATGGTCTCCAACAACCATGCAAAAATTGGTTCATATCGGTCCTTAATTATATATAGCCCCCATATAAACCGATCCCAGATTTGGCTTGTGGAGCCTCTAACGGGAGCATATTTCATCCGATCCGATTGAAATTTCGTATATGGTGTTGGTATATGGTCTCTAACAACCATGCCAAAATTGGTCTACATCGGTTCGTAATTATATATAGCCCCCATATAAACCGATCCCCAGATTTGGCTTGCGAAGCCTAAAAGTGAAGTAAATTTCATCCGATCCGATTGAAATTTGATACATGGTGTTGGTATATGGTCTTTAACAACCATGCAAAAATTGGTCCACATCGGTCCATAATTATATATAGCCCCCTTATAAACCGATCCCCAGATTTGGCTTGCGAAGCCTAAAAGAGAAGTAAATTTCATCCGATCCGGCTGAAATTTGGTACATGGTGTTGGTATATGGTCTCCAACAACCATGCAAAAATTGGTCCATATCGGTCCTTAATTATATATTGCCCCCATATAAACCGATCCCCAGATTTGGCTTGTGGAGCCTCTAAGAGAAGCATATTTCATCCAATCCGGATGAAATTTGGTACATGGTGTTGGTATATGGTCTCTAACAATCATGCAAAAATTGGTCCACATCGGTCTATAATTATTAGGGCTGTCGTTCGGGATCGATTTTTAAAAATCCCGGGATTCGGGATTTCAAAATATTGAATCCCGGGATCCCGGGATTTTTCGAGATTTTTTTCGGGATCCCGAAATTTTCGGGATTCTTTAAATATTTTAATTAATTACAATTTACAGCGCCAAAAAATTGTTGTACATTAAACCAATTTATTTAATTAATTCAATTTTATTAACAACAAAAGAACATAAGAGTAAATTTAAAAGCAATTTTAAATTGCTATCATACTTAGCGAAAAAAAAAAATAAATGAAAAAAGCCATTTCTTATCGCAATCTTACTCAGCAAACATTTTAAGGATTAGGTTAGATTAGGCGTATTTTCGTATACTTGTGATAATCCTTTTGTACTTCGATTTAAGTAAAAATATCGCAGCATCCAAATTTTTGTCAGATAATCGCGATCTTGTCATATTTTCGACGGACCTTTTATCATTGCTTTTTATTTTATGTGGCACGAATTCCATTTCACATGAACTCATTATTCAAAGGTCCTTCTCGTTTATTTCGATTTTTGATGAAATTGTGCTCTTTAGTATACCTCATGTATAATAAATTCTTACTCAAGATGTTTATTAACTCAATTTGTCGGTTATGAAATCTAAGGGCAGTTTACACTGAGTGAAGACTCCAATTTATTAATAAACAATCTTAAAAAACCACAATTTTATCACATTGGTATTATTTTTTCGGGATCCCGAAAAATCCCGGGATTCAAAATAAAAAATCCCGGGATTCGGGATAAATCCCGTCCCGAAAATCCCGGGATTTCGGGACGGGATTTATCCCGAGTGACAGCCCTAATAATTATATATAGCCCCCATATAAACCGATCCCCAGATTTGGCTTGCGGAGCCTCAAAGAGAAGCAAATTTCATCCGATCAGGCTGAAATTTGGTACATGGTGTTGGTATATGGTCTCTAACAATCATGCAAAAATTGGTCCACATCGGTCTATAATTATATATAGCCCCCATATAAACCGATCCCCAGATTTGGCTTGCGGAGCCTCAAAGAGAAGCAAATTTCATCCGATCAGGCTGAAATTTGGTACATGATGTTGGTATATAGTCTCTAACAACCATGCAAAATTTGTCCACATCGGTTCATAATTATATATCGCTCCCATATAAACCGATCCCCAGATTTGGCTTGCGAAGCCTAAAAGTGAAGTAAATTTCATCCGATCCGGCTGAAATTTGGTACATGGTGTTGGTATATGGTCTCTAACAACCATGCAAAAATTGGTCCACATCGGTCCATAATTATATATAGCCCCCTTATAAACCGATCCCCAGATTTGGCTTGCGAAGCCTAAAAGAGAAGTAAATTTCATCCGATCCGGCTGAAATTTGGTACATGGTGTTGGTATATGGTCTCCAACAACCATGCAAAAATTGGTCCATATCGGTCCTTAATTATATATTGCCCCCATATAAACCGATCCCCAGATTTGGCTTGTGGAGTCTCTAAGAGAAGCATATTTCATCCAATCCGGATGAAATTTGGTACATGGTGTTGGTATATGGTCTCTAACAATCATGCAAAAATTGGTCCACATCGGTCTATAATTATATATAGCCCCCATATAAACCGATCCCCAGATTTGGCTTGCGGAGCCTCAAAGAGAAGCAAATTTCATCCGATCAGGCTGAAATTTGGTACATGGTGTTGGTATATGGTCTCTAACAATCATGCAAAAATTGGTCCACATCGGTCTATAATTATATATAGCCCCCATATAAACCGATCCCCAGATTTGGCTTGCGGAGCCTCAAAGAGAAGCAAATTTCATCCGATCAGGCTGAAATTTGGTACATGATGTTGGTATATAGTCTCTAACAACCATGCAAAATTTGTCCACATCGGTTCATAATTATATATCGCTCCCATATAAACCGATCCCCAGATTTGGCTTGCGAAGTCTCCAAGAGAAGCAAATTTCATCCAATCCGGTTGTAATTTGGAACATGGTGTTAGTATATGATATTTAACAACCGTGCCAGAATTGGTCCATATCGGTCTATAATTATATATAGCCCCCATATAAAACGTTCTCCAGATTTGACCTCCGGAGCCTCTTGGAGGAGCAAAATTCATTCGATCCGGTTCAAATTAGGAACGTGGTGTAAGTATATGGTCACTAACAACCATACCAAAATAGGTCCAATCACACACAAAATGGTCCATATCGGTTCATAATCATGGTTGCCACTAGAGCCAAAAATAATCTACCAAAATTTTATTTCTATAGAAAATTTTGTCAAAATTTTATTTCTATAGATTTTTTTTTTTCAAATTTTATTCGGTTCATAATCATGGTTGCTACTCAAGCCAAAAATAATCTACCAAGATTTTATTTCTATAGAAATTTTTGTCAAAATTTTATTTTTGTAGAAATTTTGTGAACATTTTCTTTCTATAGAAAATTTTGGGAAAATTTTTATTTCTATCGAAAATTTTGTGAAAATTTTATTTCTATAGACAATTTTATTAAAATTTTATTTCTGTAGAAAATTTTGTCAAAATTTTATGTCTATTTTGTCAAACTGAATTATATACGTATTGGATCGATCTTTTTTGATTTAATATATACCACGTATGGACTTACATACAATTTAGAAGATGGTGTTAGGAGGTTTTAAGATACCTTGCCATCGGCAAGCGTTACAGCAACTTAAGTAATTCGATTGTGGATGGCAGTGTTTAGAAGAAGTTTCTACGCAATCCATGATGGAGGGTACATAAGTTTCGGCCTGGCCGAACTTACGGCCGTATATACTTGTTTTTCATTGGAATCCTCTAAGGATCAATTCTATTTTTATTGTCCACCCTTTTTATAAGTTTTCCCTTCACAAATTTTTGTTAATAAATTTTTTGACAAGAAATAGTTTAAGGCATTTGGATATAAATCTTTTGGCAAATAAGAAATATTTAGTTTTGCCTTGAAGAATCAACAAGAAAAAAAAGCAAATCAGATGACAAAGTAGTTTTAGATTCTAGTCTAAGGGAAAAGAAAGTGTGAAGACTTAGGAGTTTGCCACTTACCCCCATTTTCATGAAGCTCAGTTAGTGCTACGTTAGCTAACGAACTTTTAAACCGTACTATAGACATATCTGTCATCTCGCCTATATATTCTATATGTCAGTTAGGCACCTAACTACCAAAAAATTTTCAGTTAAAGTTAATCGGAGAGAAGATATTTACATTTTATTTTCTGTTAACTGGGAGTTAAAGTCTAACGGAGCTAAAAGAAAATGGCCGTTAGGGTATGGTCGCACTGGGCAAATATTAAACTAAAGCGATTGTCAAAGACTTTTGCCATGATCATTTTCTAAATACCTGGATAAGAATTTTGGAAAATATTTAGCTAATTTTTTTTGCTCTCAAAAATTTGCGCAGAGTGACTGTACATTTGGTCAAAGAAAGAAGTTGTTGTAATATTCGATATAAATATATTTTTTATAAAACAAAAAATTATTTTAATTTTAATATTTTAAGTATTTTCAATTCGCTATCCAGTTAATTGGAGGGAACTTCCATTGAAAATGGGTCTAAAATGTGTAACAGTCTACCATATTTCCCCAACTCTGGTGTACGTATATATGGGAGCTATATATAATCTGAACCGATTTTGACTAAATTTGACACGTATAGTTAGAATAATAATTCTGCTATCTATGCGAAATTTCACGTAAATGGGAGTATAACTTTGGCCCCCCTGGTCATATGAGTGCAAATCGGACGGAAGATATATATGGGAGCCATATCTAAATCTGAACGGATTTTAACCAAATTTGGCACAATTACCAATACTACTAAACGTACTCCTTGTGCGAAATTTGAAGTAAATCACGGCAAAACCCTGGCTTTTGAGGCCATATAAGTTCAAATCGGACGAAAGATATATAAGGGAGCTATATCTAAATCTGAATTGATTTTGACCATATTTAGCACATACAATAGTATCGTTAAAAGTACCGCTTGTGCAAAATTTGAAGTAAGTCAGGGCAAAAATCGGGCTTTGGAGACCATATAAGTCCAAATCGGGCGAAAGATATAAATGTGAGCTATATCTAAATCTGAACCGATTTTAACAAAATTTGACACACTTAGCGATACTATTAAACGTACCCCTTGTGCAAAATTTGAAGCAAATCACAGCAAAACTCTGACTTTTGTGGCCATATAAGTTCAAATCGGACGAAAGATATATATGGGAGCTATATCTAAATTTGAATCAAATTTACCAAGCATTGGTAGAATGTCAATTCTATCATCTGTGCAAAATTTCACGAAGATCGGTAGTAAACTTTGGCCTATGTGGTCATATGAGTCTAAATCGGACGAAAGATATATATGGGAGCTATATCTAAATCTGAACCGAGTTGGCTGATATTTTGCTAGATTTTCGAGACTCATAAAATATTTGGATGTACGGTATTTCAAGAAAATCGGTTGATAAAAACGCTAACTATGACCAAATCGGGGATAAATATATATGGCAGCTATATCTAAATCAGACCCAAAACCAATAGCGATTGTCTCTGTCCCAACAAACGGCCCTATGCCAAATTTGAGGACGATCGGACTTAAATGTGCACAAAATTACATATACAGACAGACGGACGGACGGACAGACAGACAGACGGACATCGCTAAATCGACTCAGAATTTAATTCCAAGCCGCTCGGGATATTAAAAGATGGGTCTATGACCAATATTTCTTGGCGTTACATACAAATGCACAAACTTATTATATTTATATATATATATATATATATATATATATATATATATATATATATATATATATATATATATATATATATACCCCTTGTGCAAAAATATATATATATATATATATATATATATATATATATATATATATATATATATATATATATATATATATATATATATATATATATATTGAATTCTTTTAAACAAATCGGACTACTTCATTTTTCGTTTATAGGTACAAATACAAATATCTTTCTTGTGAATTTTAAGTGTGGTTTGTCAAGAAAAGTTATCCTTCTCCTCAATATATCTGAAAATTAAGCACTATATTATAATAACATACAAAGAATTACTGTTTCCCATCCAATAAATCGGAAAAAGCAAAAATAGTAAAAAATTTTACCACATTAACATTTGCTAAAATGTTGGAAAATGATGCACCCTCTACGTTGGCTGCCAATTTCATGTAAATTTAAGTTCTTTACTAAAAAGAAAATCTGGCAGAAGCCTGTGCAAAAATCATAAAATTATGTACCGAGTTCCCATTTACGGACAACCCTCTATTTTCAATTTAAGAAAAAAAAAACGGACAAAAGGGAACCCTCCCCCCACCTTCGCTCCACTCCGACCTGATATCGGACTATCACGTACCCCATATTAATTTCGCAACTACTCAATGGTCCCTATAAATTCTATCGAAGTAAATCGACAAAGTTTATTTCAATTTAACCCCTTCCCCAACCAGATATCGAAAAATCATATACTAATTTAAAAATCATGTATAAATTTAATCACCTCCTCCCACGTTCCCTGTAAATTTCAAGTAGATCGGCGATGTTTAAATTTTGCTCTATTGTTTTAAAGGGACGTCACTTTCCCCGATACAATATCGACAAACACCGTAGTGAATAGCACCCCTAACCTTCCCTGAAAATTCTTGAAACTTTCCTTCAAGTGTGGGGCAAGGAAGGTTGCCTCTTCGTTCATAAACTTCCCCCACTGCCTATGTAAATTTCAAGAAAACTTAAGAATTGTTGTTTTTTGCAGTTTTAGAGGAGGACCTCCTCCCCGACTAAATATCGAAAAGTGATGTAGCGTATCTTTTGTAAACGTCCCAGAATATGTCAAGCAACTTATAAGCCTAAAAGGGCGGCCTCTCCTCCGTCCAAATATCACAAAATCAGGTATCAACTATTAATATCGTAACCTCTCCAGAGTCCTCTGTAAATTTCAAGTAACTCTTAACCCATTTTTTCCGTAAAATTTCAGTCGGGGGAGTTTAGTTTTGTTTGTATTTAAAAAAAAAATCGGGCAAAGGGGTGGTCCCCCTCCCCGACCAAATATCGAAAAATTATGTAGCGGATTTTTGTCTAGATGCCAACCCCAACATTCAATGAAAATTTCAAGCAAATCGCATAATTTTGTTCCAAGTTTCAAAAAGTAGGGCAAGGGGGAGGTCCCCCTCCCCATCCACATATGAAATCATCGGGTACCCCATATTAATTCCATAACCTTACCACATGTTCTCTGTAAATCTCAGATAATTTAAAGAATTTTAGTTTTTTCACTGTACTTTAAAAAAAAGTCGAACAAAGGGGAGTTCCCCCTCCGCCACCAAATATCGAAATAAAAAGTAGCGGATCTTTGTCTAGATGCCAACCCCAATCTTCAATGAAAATTTCAAGCAAATCGGTCAACTTTGGTCCAATTTTCAAAAAGTCCGACGAAGGGGAGGTCCCCCTCCGCGACCAGGTGTCAAAAAATGAGGTACCCTATTTTCACCACATGAACGCCCCCTACGATCTCTGAAAGTTTCAAGTAAATCGGTTCAGCCGTTTCGGAGCCAACTCGGAACATTATATATATATATATATATATATATATATATATATATATATATATATATATATATATATATATATATATATATATATATATATATATATATATATATATATATATATATATATATATATATATATATATATATATATATATATATATATATATATATATATATATATATATATATATATATATATATATATATATATATATATATGTTAAGAGCTTGATAACTTTTTTTTAAAAAAAAACGCATAAAATTTGCAAAATCTCATCGGTTCTTTATTTGAAACGTTAGATTGGTCCATGACATTTACTTTTTGAAGATAATTTCATTTAAATGTTGACCGCGGCTGCGTCTTAGGTGGTCCATTCGGAAAGTCCAATTCTGGGCAACTTTTTCGAGCATTTCGGCCGGAATAGCCCGAATTTCTTCGGAAATGTTGTCTTCCAAAGCTGGAATAGTTGCTGGCTTATTTCTGTAGACTTTAGACTTGACGTAGCCCCACAAAAAATAGTCTAAAGGCGTCAAATCGCATGATCTTGGTGGCCAACTTACCGGTCCATTTCTTGAGATGAATTGTTCTCCGAAGTTTTCCCTCAAAATGGCCATAGAATCGCGAGCTGTGTGGCATGTAGCGCCATCTTGTTGAAACCACATGTCAACCAAGTTCAGTTCTTCCATTTTTGGCAACAAAAAGTTTGTTAGCATCGAACGATAGCGATCGCCATTCACCGTAACGTTGCGTCCAACAGCATCTTTGAAAAAATACGGTCCAATGATTCCACCAGCGTACAAACCACACCAAACAGTGCATTTTTCGGGATGCATGGGCAGTTCTTGAACGGCTTCTGGTTGCTCTTCACTCCAAATGCGGCAATTTTGCTTATTTACGTAGCCATTCAACCAGAAATGAGCCTCATCGCTGAACAAAATTTGTCGATAAAAAAGCGGATTTTCTGCCAACTTTTCTAGGGCCCATTCACTGAAAATTCGACGTTGTGGCAGATCGTTCGTCTATTCATGATGAAATGTCAAAGCATACTGAGCATCTTTCTCTTTGACACCATGTCTGAAATCCCACGTGATCTGTCAAATACTAATGCATGAAAATCCTAACCTCAAAAGAATCACCCTTTATATATATATATATATATATATATATATATATATATATATATATATATATATGTGCAAAATTTCAACTAAATCGGAGTTAAAAATTGGCCTCTGTGGTCATATGAGTGTAAATCGGGCGAAAGCTATATATGGGAGCTATATCTAAATCTGAACCGATTTCAACCAAATTTGGCACGCGTAGCTATAATGCTAATTCTACTCCCTGTGCAAAATTTCAACTAAATCGTAGTTAAAAATTGGCCTCTGTGGTCATATGAGTGTAAATCGGGCGAAAGCTATATATGGGAGCTATATCTAAATCTGAACCGATTTCAATAAAATTTGGCGCACTTGACTACACTACTAATTGTACTCCTAGTGCAAAATTTCAATCAAATTGGGGTAAAACTCTGGCTTCTGGGACCGTATTTGTCCATGTCGGGCGAAAGATATATATGGGGGCCAAGGCCGTATTCAGGGGGGGGGGATGAGGGGGATCAAACCCCCCCCCCGAAATGAATGAATATTTTTATATAAATAAATATATATTTTTAGCTGCATAGAAACATCTTTTCGAAGATGTTGAAGAAATGCTGGAGGTTTTATTTTGAAAAACGCTTACCTATAAAACTTGCACAAATTATAGAATACTAGTTGAAAAGTCCGTCAAACGACGGTCGAAAATAACAAATTGTTTTTGTTCTCGCACCACAAATTTCATTTTTGGAAAATGTATATCTGCTTTTTATGTGTGTTTGTTGTTCTTTTTGTGAACATGACTCGCTTTGTTTGGCCATAGAACAACAACGAAACAGCCAAACACACATGTGTAAATGAAATGGCGCAAAACCTGCGAAAAGAACCTGCCTAATTTAGCGATGGAAGCAATAAAGAGATATTTCCAAACGTGCATATTCTTTTAAAAATTTTGGTCACTTTGCCAGTTACTCAGGGATGGAAAATACAATTTTTAGGAAAGTACAAAAAAGGTAGTTTTTGATCGGAAAGGTACTTTTTACTAAATTTCAACAAAAATTTCACTGGAATATTATTGTCAAGAGACTGAATTTTAAAGAAAATAAAATTTTGACAACATTTTTTATATAAATAAAATTTTGCAAAAATTTTCTAAAGAAATAAAATTTTGCAAAAAAAATTCTATAGAAAAAAAATTTGCAAAATTGTTTCTATAGAAATAAAATTTTGCAAAAATTTCCTATAGAAATAAATCTTTTACAAAATTTTCAATTTAAATAAAATTTTGACAAAATTTTCTATAAAAATAAAATTTTGCAAAAATTCTATATAGAAATAAAATTTTGACAACATTTTCTACCGAAATAAAAAATCGATAATGTAGAATCGCATTCGTTTTTCGACTAAAACATTTTTGAAGTTCAATAAAATCCTGTTTTTGACTATGTCTTTTACGAAATAGATTTTTTTCCCACATGGTCTGTTTTGCCATATTTGTAATTTGTAATTTCTCGATATATTAAAATATTTTGTCAAAGCTATTGTACCATAAATCTGATATCGACTCAAAAATGTCTACACAAAAGGTACTAAATCATTCGCGGGGGTACTATGGTACTGACCGGGGTGAAAAAGGTTTGAAAAAAGTACTATAGAACTGCATTTTCCATCCCTGCAGGTACTACGTGCTCATCCGAACGTTAATTTTCAACAATGAAGAGATTAAAGACGTATCTTAGAAATTCGACTAGCGAGAGTAGACTCAAAGGATTGGCATTAATGTCGGTTCATCGCCGAATAAATGTGCCGACTGAAGAAGTCATTCATTTATTTGCTGCCCAAAAAGCCCGTCGGCTCAATTTAATATTATAACAAGTATATACAGCAGTAAGTTCGGCCGAATCTTAAATACCCACCACCATGAACCAAATATTAGGGTTTCCTTTGAAATTTCAGGAGGGCTTGAGGACTTGAGGACACTTCCCGAAGATAAATTTAAAGATTTCACCTATGAGGACTATATCAGATTCTGGATTTATAAGAACCATTTTTGTTTGGTTCTTGTAATCTTGTAATCTCTTGTAAGTGTGCAAGAAAATTATAAAATAACGTCTTGATTTGAAATCTTAAATCTGTAGAAGTAAAATCTGGAAATTTTACATTGAGTTTCAACCAATTTTCATGATCAGTGCGCCTTCTACACCCTGAAGAAGTGAAGTCTGTTTATATGGAGGCATTACCAAATGGACCGATAAAAACTTAATCCGATACACGTTTTTGTGAGCCTAAAATACCATAATATTTACAATTTCAGGCAAATCAGGAGTTAAATCGGGAGATCGTTCTTATGGGGGCTGTACTAAAATATGGATCGATACTCACCGTTTTCGGCACACCTCTTTATGACCCGAAAATACCTCTTGATTTCCAATTTCAGACAAATTAGATAAAAACTACGGTTTCTATAAGCCCAAGACCCCAAATCGGGAGGTCGTTTAATATGGGGACCATACCAAAACAGGGACCGATACTCACAATTTTTGGCACGCGTATTTGTGGTCTTACAATACCTCTAGATTTCCAATTTCCGGTAAATTTAATAAAAACTGCGGTTTCTAAAGGGTGATTCTTTTGAGGTTAGGATTTTCATGCATTAGTATTTGACAGATCACGTGGGATTTCAGACATGGTGTCAAAGAGAAAGATGCTCAGTATGCTTTGACATTTCATCATGAATAGACTTACTAACGAGCCACAACGTCGAATTTTCAGTGAATGGGCCCTAGAAAAGTTGGCAGAAAATCCGCTTTTTTATCGACAAATTTTGTTCAGCGATGAGGCTCATTTCTGGTTGAATGGCTACGTAAATAAGCAAAATTGCCGCATTTGGAGTGAAGAGCAACCAGAAGCCGTTCAAGAACTGCCCATGCATCCCGAAAAATGCACTGTTTGGTGTGGTTTGTACGCTGGTGGAATCATTGGACTGTATTTTTTCAAAGATGCTGTTGGACGCAACGTTACGGTGAATGGCGATCGCTATCGTTCGATGCTAACAAACTTTTTGTTGCCAAAAATGGAAGAACTGAACTTGGTTGACATGTGGTTTCAACAAGATGGCGCTACATGCCACACAGCTCGCGATTCTATGGCCATTTTGAGGGAAAACTTCGGAGAACAATTCATCTCAAGAAATGGACCGGTAAGTTGGCCACCAAGATCATGCGATTTGACGCCTTTAGACTATTTTTTGTGGGGCTACGTCAAGTCTAAAGTCTACAGAAATAAGCCAGCAACTATTCCAGTTTTGGAAGACAACATTTCCGAAGAAATTCGGGCTATTCCGGCCGAAATGCTCGAAAAAGTTGCCCAAAATTGGACTTTCCGAATGGACCACCTAAGACGCAGCCGCGGTCAACATTTAAATGAAATTATCTTCAAAAAGTAAATGTCATGGACCAATCGAACGTTTCAAATAAAGAACCGATGAGATTTTGCAAATTTTATGCGTTTTTTTTTTTTTTAAAGTTATCAAGCTCTTAACAAATCACCCTATAAGCCCAAGAAGTAAAATCGGGAGATCGGTCTATATGGGGGCTATACCAAAATATGGACCTATACTCACAATTTTTGGCACAAGTATAGTCCTAAAATACCTCTAGATTTCCCATTTCAGACAAATTGGATAAAAACTATAGGTTTCTATAAGCCCAAGACCCCAAATCGGGAGGTTGTTTTATATGGGGACCATACCAAAACATGGACCGATACTCACAATTTTTGGCACACGTATTTTTGGTCCTACAATACCTCTAGATTTCCAATTTCAGGTAAATTGAATAAAAACTGCGGTTTCTATAAGCCCAAGAAGTAAAATCGGAAGATCGGTCTATATGGGGGCTATACCAAAACATGGACCGATACTCACCATTTTTGGCACACCTCTTTATGGTCATAAAATACCTCTAGATTTCAAATTTCAGGCAAATTGGATAAAAACTACGATTTCTATAAGCCCAAGACCCCAAATCGGGAGGTCGGTTTATATGGGGACTATATCAAAACTTAGACCGATATAGCCCATCTCCGAACTTGACCTGCCTGCAGACAAAAGACGAGTTTGTGCTAAATTTCAGCACGATTGCTTCATTAGTGAATACTGTAGCGTGATTACAACAGACAGACATCGTTATATCGTCTTAGAATTTCTCCCTGATCAATAATATATATACTTTATATAGTCGGAAATCGATATTTCGATGTGTTTGTAACACATGACAAACTTATTATACCCCCGTCACCATTCTATGGTGGTGGGAATAAAAATATTGTATGCATACCTATGCATAAATAAAATTTTCTACACATGAGATTATATGAATATTTTTTTTTTTAAGTTGAACCCCCCCCCGAATTAAAATCCTGGCTACGGCCTTGATGGGGGCTATATCTAAATCTAAACCGATTTCACTAAAATTTGACACACTTGACTATAGTACTAATTGTTCTTCTTGTGCAAAATTTTAAAGCAAATTAGGGTAAAACTCTGGCTTCTGGGGCCATATAAGTCCACATCGGGCGAATTATATATGGGAGCTATAGCTAAATCTGAACCGATTTCTTCCACAATCAATAGGGTTCTATTCTGAGCCAAAACACATACTTGTGCCAAATTTGAAGTCGATTGGATTAAAACTGCGACCTAGACTTTGATTACAAAAATGTGTTCACGGACAGACGGACATGGCTATATCGGCTCAGGAGCCCACCCTGAGCATTTTTGCCAAAGACAGCATGTGTCTATCTCGTCTCCTTCTGGGTGTTGCAAACATATGCACTAACTTATAATACCCTGTTCCACAGTGTGAAAATATAAAAATTACAAAGGGATCTTCATAAAAAATAACGAAAGGGCACAATACTCTGTTTAGAGTCGGGACAGTAAAATAAAAAAGGGGGAAACAGTGAAAATTAAAAAGTAAAATCTATAAAAACAAAGTTTAGTTCCTCTTTATTAATAAGTAGTCCAAGAGGAGTTGACGGATACTTTCAAAAATAAAAGCGGGCTTTAAGAGTTTTGCCGCTAAAATTATTTTTCATTATAGGTGGGTATTAGTTCGAGTTTATCCGCTAAAATTTTTTCACGATTACTTTTCTTTAATAATCCATTTTAAGGAATACAAACTTTGTGATAATTCGCTTTGGGATATTAATATATACTCAGACAGTCAACCTGCAATAAAATCCTTGGACTCTGTGTTCCTTAACTCGAAAACTAGAACTAAGGGAACTAGAATCTGTTGGTATGTCTCTGGCTACCTGCAAGCTATTACTGCGTGAGAAGGCTGTCATGATGGCAAATGTTCGATGGGAGAATTGCAAGGGTTGTAACGACACCAAGCAAATATGGCCCCATGTAAACTGGAACCGCACACTAGATTTGCTAGTGTTCTCAAGACGTCAGATATCACTCCCGATATCTGCTATAACGGGTCGGGTTGCCAAATCGCCTATCAAAAACTATTGGCGCGAAGTATAATGACTATTGTATGAGCTGTCATGATGCGGAGGAAAAGGAATTAATTAAACACCTCTTGAGTGAGTGTCCTGCATTTTGTGTAAGGCGTAAGCAAATTTTAGGGGCATACATTAGCGTAGCTAGACAATTTTCCTAGGGGGGGATATAGCCCCCCTAGCTAAAACTTTATAGACTGAACTTATAGGTTCAACTAATGTTTTATTTCATAAAATTGAATAAAAAATAGACATCAAAATAACTCGAGAATCAATTTATAATAAAGCAACTAAAAGTACCCTACGGGAAATTGGTGCAAATTGCCACTGTCGGACCTATTACAGAACTGGTACCTGTGGTCCAAATTAATGCGTAATTTTTTTTTTCTTTTTTCAAATATTTTAAAAAAAGAGTAAGAATAAATAAAATGGTACAAAGTATTCAAATTTTGCCTCAAAAATGCTAAATCCATTATAGAAAAATCGATAATATTTGAAAAAACGTTTCAAACAAGCTTAGAATGCATTAAAAATCATAAAAAAAGTATAAAAATTATTTATTTGGGAAAATATCACAAAATTTTTAATTCACATTCAAAACACTGAATTCAGATCACACCTTAAGAAGTGATGCAAATTCATTGCAACGGTTGTTGAAACGGTGGACATTCGTTCTATGACAAGTTCATATTACATTCATCGCTTCTCCGCCAATTTTGTACCACTTCCAGACCCAAAAGAAACTTTTTTACTTCTTTTTTGGCGACGCTTTTTTGCAGCATTATTAAGATATTAATTTATGAAAGAATAGTTCTAATATCAATTACTATTTCTTATTCAACTAAATCATAAGTTCAACCACAGCTTTATTTCATAAATATCATAAATACCACAACCCAAGTAATTCGATTGTGCATGAAAGTCTTTAGTGGAACTTTGTGCTTTGCACGAGTATATACTTGTTTAATTTTTATAAAAATGTAAAATCGTAAATAGGTTTTCAAATTCTGGGGGGCTAAAATTTTTCTGGGGGGGGGGTCTAAGCTCCCTCCCCAGAGGCCTTCCTACGCTTATGGGGGCATATAGCTTCAGATTATTGGTGGACCTGGAAAACGTTATCTTAAGCAGTCTGTTAATGTTTTTGGAACAATCTGGTTGGTTCAACAAAAGAAAATAATTGAGGAGATTCAGTGGTTAAAACTAGAAGTGCCCATATGTAATACTTACTTTTAGTTGAATGTGGTATCACAATGGACTGAATAGTCTAAGTGAGTCCGAAACTTAATCGGGATGCCACTTTATCCTAACCTATTCCCCATCAAGTTATAATGAAATCTGCAACAAATATGTATAATTTTATGGCTTTTTACTGATTAAGTTGTCACTTTAGTGAAAAAATTACGATTTTAGCTGCTAAACTCGAACTTTTAGCGGCAAAAGTCGAATCAGTAAAACCAGAATAACATTACAACTTTTCTGGGCGAATTGCATTATAACTTGGTGGGGAATGATCCAAAGCAACAATTGAATAGGTTTATTTTCTTTAAAATAAATTATTAAAGAAAAGTAGCCGTGGAAACACGACCATTTTAGCGCGATAATGCCAACTTTATACCGGCCCTAAAGGTAAAAAAAAATTAAGTACAAAATTATTCGTTAATAAAAATTCATATTTATTTCGATAAATTTTGAATGCAATTAAAGTGGTGTTAGCTAGCAAAAAAATTGTTCACTCCTAAATATGTGTATGTGTTGGTTGTAAAATTATTGTTTAAAATTTAAATATAATGTGCTTTTGAATGGTTATCCTTAACTATAGAAAATATTTATATATATACTCCACTTCACGTTTTGCTTTAGTATGTTTTTGAATTTCTTCGAAAATTTCAAACTCTTATACCAAACACGTTTTTTTGTTACAAAATTTTTATTTTTGCAAAAAAAAAAAAAAAATATTTGATCCAAAAACTCAGTCGATTTCGTTTATATCAAGCACTGTAAATCTTTAATAACACACATTTCGAAGTTTCATTGCAAAAATTTACAAACTATGTTATATAAAAATAACTTATATACATGTTATACAGCAGTAAGTTCGACCGGGCCGAATCTTAAATACCCACCATCATGAATCAAATATTATTGTTTCCTATGAAATGTCAGGGGGTTTGATGACATATATTCTCCCAAACACTTCCCGAAGATAACTTTTAAGATTTTACCTATGAAGACTATACCAGATTCTGGATTGGACTCAAAATGATTCCAAACATATTATATGTTCACATAAAACAAACATAATAATGTTTCTCCAATATCCAATAATATTGTTTCGGCAATATCCAAAAAAATATAGTTTTTGGAAAGACAACATTATTGAGTTTGGATGGAAAAATACAAAATGTTTGGAACTTGGACAGCTCAAGCATTATATTGTTTAGACCAATATGCTTTCAAACATATTATATGTTAGAAGAAATCAAAAATATAAATGTTTGGGCAATACCAAAACATTTACTTGCTTGAAGCAAAATGTGATTGGAAGTACATGTTACAGAAACGATTATTTTGGGTGTATGTATACATGTTCGACAGTGTACATATTTGTTTTCAATGTTAGCATTACGATCTGTCTCAATTTCGAATTAGTTTGTATTTGAAATTGTTGCAAATGTGTTTAATTCCATTGTTGAAGGAACCTAATGTCTGCTTTTGATTGAGAACAGCATTTTCTCCAAACATTCTCAACATGAGTTCTAGGCTAAACCAAAGACCTTATAATACATAGATGATCCACTATTCTCTTTAAAAAAAATGTGTCAGTTCCAAAAATTAATTTTCTGACATTTCGTTTTGATTTTTTTCGAAAGAGTCAGTCCCAAACATTAATTTTCGTGCATTTGCTTTTGTGTTGTCCGTAAAGAGCAATGCTGCTCAAAATTAAATTTCGTATTTTCGGGGTTTTAGTCACAATTTTTTGTTCAAATATTAACTTTTAATATATTAATTTATTTATAAATCCTCTGTTGCATCATAAACGTTCTAATTTTGTGTAAAATTGGCAAACTACAAAAGGAAAACGAAAAAGATTGTAAACGTATTCTTATTTTTCTTGTTTATTCTTAATCTTCGGAACATAGTTTGACACCCATGGCTCATCTATGTATTATAAGATCTATGGGCTAAACATTTATTTTGAGAAAATGTTTGAAAGAGAGTTACAGATTATTTTTTCTTAACAAATGTGTAACATGCCTTTAACTTTCAGAAACTGATTTTGTTGGAAGTAACCCCTTAATAGTTTTCAACTCAAAATATATTTAGAAATCGTAATTACATTGATATACTTGAAAATAGTTTCATAATAAAATAAAACGAATTTTAATTAACGTTTTTATATGTGCAGTTAAGTTCATACTTCCCAACGTTTCGGAATGTATCTATCCAATGCCCTTTGTTAAAAACACCAAAAGCCTTGCCAGTGGTATTGGCTGGCTTGCATGATTAATATGTCATCGATTTGCACTTACCTAACGATGATTCTATTCTATCGTGATTGCAAATTTCGAATTTAATGTCGAAAACATTTGTGCTGGCGTGGCTTACATGTGTGAGTGTGTGTGCATATTTCCTTTGGGTGTATTTGAATTCGTTACAAGTCTTCTAGCGTTCTGTAATTTGGCGACGATGCTTTTGTAATTAAATGATGCACAAACTCGAAAACTTGATTTTACCTTCTACAAAAAATCAGCGATTCATTTGCCATATAAAAGCAGAATTGCTACCAATGATGTCGTCAGTCATCATCTGCAAAGAATAACTTAAAGTTTGAATAGCTATAGATCTTCGAATTTTTTCGTGTTAGCTTTTTTGTACGGAAGAGTGAATTCGCATTTATTATTTGAACAGTAAGAAGGAAGAGAGGAGCCATGAAGATAATTGCATTTCTCGTGTTCAGCGTTCTATTCACATCGGTTCTATGTAAACCCCAACAAGATGTCCAAATTGTCGAGTTAGAAAACGACAATGATGGAACAGGCAACTACAAATTTAGGTGAGACCTAGTGAATTTACTTTAACTTTAAAACTTGCGATGTCGTAAAAAAGTGAAGTGCAATTTATCCAACATGATATATTGTTTAATGCAAAAACTTAAACATGGATAAGATCGGATAAGAAACCAGTGCGAAAGAGCTACACTCAAAAACAGTGAACCCTATATTTCACTAAAGCCAATTTACTTAAAAATTTAAGTTTATGGAATTATTACATTTTAAGAAAGTTTCCATGGCTTTAATAATTTTTTACGTGCGTTAGTTAAATTAACTAAAACAGAGGAAAAAACAAGTAAGGAAAGTCTAAAGTCGGGCGGGGCCGACTATATAATACACTGCACCACTTTGTAGATCTAAATTTTCGATACCATATCACATCCGTCAAATGTGTTGGGTGCTATATATATAAAGGTTTGTCCCAAATAAATACATTTAAATATCACTCGATTTGGACAGAATTTGATAGACTTTTACAAAATTTATAGACTCAAAATTTAAGTTGGCTAATGCACTAGAGTGGAACACAATGTTAGTAAAAAAAATATGGGAAACATTTAAATCTGAAGCAATTTTAAGGAAACTTCGCAAAAGTTTATTTATGATTTATCGCTCGATAATATATGTATTAGAAGTTTAGGCAAATTAGAGTCATTTTTACAACTTTTCGACTAAGCAGTGGCGATTTAACAAGGAAAATGTTGGTATTTTGACCATTTTTGTCGAAATCAGAAAAACATATATATGGGAGCTATATCTAACTCTGAACCGATTTCAACCAAATTTGGCAAGCATAGATACAATGCTAATTCCACTCCCTGTGCAAAATTTCAACTAAATCGGAGCAAAAAACGGGCCTCGGTGGTCATATGAGTGTAAATCGGGCGAAAGCTATATATGGGAGCTATATCTAAATCTGAACCGATTTCGACCAAATTTGGCACGCATAGCTACAATGCTAATTCTACTCCCTGTGCAAAATTTCAACTAAATCGTACTTAAAAATTCGCCTCTGTGGTCATATGAGTGTAAATCGGGCGAAAGCTATATATGGGAGATATATCTAAATCTGAACCGATTTTTCCAAAATCAATAGGGATCGTCTTTGAGCAGAAACAGGACCCTATACCAAATTCAAAAGCAATCGGACTAAAACTGCGAGCTGTACTTTGCACACAAAAATACATCAACAGACAGACAGACGGACATCGCTAAATCGACTCAGAATTTAATTCTAAGCCGATCCGTATACTAAAAAGTTGGTCTATGATTACTCCTTCTTGACGTTACATACAAATGCACAAACTTATTATACCCTGTACCACAGTAGTGGTGAAGGGTATAAATATGGAAAATATTTAAATCTGAAGCAATTTTATGGAAACTTCGCAAAAGTTTATTTATGATTTATCGCTCGATATATATGTATTAGAAGTTTAGGAAAATTAGAGTCATTTTTAGAACTTTTCGACTAAGCAGTGGCGATTTTACAAGGAAAATGTTGGCATTTTGACCATTTTTGTCGAAATCAGAAAAACATATATATGGGAGCTATATCTAACTCTGAACCGATTTCAACCAAATTTGGCAAGCATAGATACAATGCTAATTCCACTCCCTGTGCAAAATTTCAACTAAATCGGAGCAAAAAACGGGCCTCGGTGGTCATATGAGTGTAAATCGGGCGAAAGCTATATATGGGAGCTATATCAAAATCTGAACCGATTTCAACCAAATTTGACATGCATAGCTACAATGCTAATCCTACTCCTTGTGCAAAATTTCAACTAAATCGGAGTAAAAGATTGGCCACTGTGGTCATATAAGTGTAAATCGGGCGAACGATATATATGGGAGCTATATCTAAATCTGAACCGATGTCAATAAAATTTGGCACACTTGCTGACACTACTAATTGTACTCCTAGTGCAAAATTTCAACCAAATTGGGGTAAAACTCTGGCTTCTGGGACCGTATTACTCCATATCGGGCGAAAGATATATATGGGAGCTATATCTAAATCGGAACCGATTTCTTCCAAAATCAATAGGGTTCTATTCTGAGCCAAAATACATACTTGTGCCAAATTTGATCGATTGGACTAAAACTGCGACCTAGACTTTGATTACAAAAATGTGTTCACGGACAGACGGACATGGCTATATCGACTCAGGAGCAGTTAAAATTTATCTATTTTTATTTTTCTAAAATTAGCTAAAACTTTCTTTCCTGGTGGGTTCACTATTTTTTCAGTGTAAGAAAATACATTCATGTGCAGAATTCGTTATTTTTTACTGAAATGAAATTTTACATTTTTACACGGCATGGTGCTGTAGTAAATGCTGTAGCATCTACACCGAAAAAAACTGAATCCGTTACAAATTCGGACAACTCGGATAAAAAACTACGGTTTATATAAACCCAAGGGGTTACATCGGGAGATCAGTCTACATTAGCGTAGCCGGACAATTTACCTGTGGGGGGGGACTATAGGTTAGGTTAGGTTAAAGTGGCAGCCCGATTAAGTTTCAGGCTCACTTAGACTATTCAGTACATTGTGATACCACATTAACTAAAAGTACCTATTACAGCACTTCTAGTTTTAACCACTGAACCTTCTCTATTATTTGCTTTTGTTGAACCAACCAGATTGTTCCAAAAACATTAACAAACTGCTTAAGTTCACGTTTTCCAGGTCCGCCAGTAATCTGAAGCTATATGCCCCTAAAATTTGCTTACGCCTTACACAAAATGCAGGACACTCACACAAGAGGTGTTTAATTGATTCCATTTCCTCCGCATCATGACAGCTCATACAATAGTCATTATACTTCGCGCCAATAGTATTTGCCAAATCGCCTATCAGGCACCGACCCGTTATAGCAGATGTCGGGAGTGATATCTGACGTCTTGAGAACACTAGCAAACCTAGTGTGCAGTTCAAGTTTAAATGGGGCCATATTTGCTTGGTGTCGTTACAACCCTTGCAATTCTCCCATCGAACATTTGCCATCATGACAGCCTTCTCACGCAGTAAGAGCTTGCAGGTTGCCAGAGACATACCAACAGATTCTAGTTCCCCTGGAATATGTAAGGTAGTTCCTAGCCTTGCTAACTCATCTGCTTGACAGTTCCCCGGTATGTTCCCATAGCCAGGCACCCATATTAGGCGAATATTGTACTGCTCAGCCAGATTTGGGCAGTCGATGGCCGTTTTCGAGTAAAGGAGCACAGAGTCCAAGGATTTTATTGCGGGTTGACTGTCTGAGTATATATTAATGCCCACAATTTTTGGAACATTACTTCTCAGCAAATTCGCCACATCTTTTATTGCTAATATTTCAGCCTGAAAAACATAATTAGGTAATCTTTTCGCTATTCGAAGTTCCCGATCTTTAGAATATAATCCGAAACCCACTTGTCCATCTAATTTGGAGCCATCAGTGTACTACGTGTGTTGCGAATTAGAGTTTCAAACTTTTTGTCGAAAAGTGGTTCCGCCAGAGTGTAATCCACTACGTTAGGCACATCTGGCATTATTTTGAGAACCGAACTGTGGCCGTACATTTTTTCCGACCACAGCGATAGCTCGCGCAACCGCACAGCCGTTGTTGCAGCTGACTGTTTGGCCAGAATGTCTAAAGGCAATAGATGCAGCAATACATTAAGGGAATCTGTTCCTGTCTTACTGAATGCGCCTGAGATACACAAGCACGCCATACGCAGAACTTTATCTAAACCTGTCGGTTGCTCAAGTGCCGGCCACCAGACTACAACGCCATATAGCATTAAGATATAGGTCTAACCACTGCCGTGTATAGCCAATGCACAATTTTCGGTTTTAGTTCCCACTTTTTTCCTATTGCCTTTTTGCACGAGTACAAAGCTTTCGTGGCTTTCCTTGCCCTTTCTTCAATATTAAGCCTAAAATTCGGCTTCCTGTCCAGAATAACGCCAAGGTATTTTGCACACTCACCAAAGGGATTTTCAATACCCCCTAAGGATATGGGCCTAACCCTGGGAGTTTTGCTATCTTTGCAGTACATGACTATTTCTGTCTTTGCTGGATTTACACCAAGACCATTATCTTTCGCCCATTTCTCAGTCATCCGGAGAGCTCTCTGTATAATATCTCTGATTGTGGATGGGAATTTTCCTTGACTGCTAGGGCCACATCGTCTGCGTATGCCACCACTTTTATCCTTTCTTTTTCTAGGGAAATCAGAAGGTTGTTTATAGCAACATTCCAAAGAAAAGGTGATAGAACTCCTCCTTGGGGAGTGCCTCTGTTCACATACCTTTGCATGTTTGCTTGTCCTAGTGTGACTCAAATACGTCTCCTCATTATAAATACGTCAACCGCACAGCCGTTGTTGCAGCTGACTGTTTGGCCAGAATGTCTAAAGGCAATAGATGCAGCAATACATTAAGGGAATCTGTTCCTGTCTTACTGAATGCGCCTGAGATACAAAAGCACGCCATACGCAGAACTTTATCTAAACCTGTCGGTTGCTCAAGTGCCAGCCACCAGACTACAACACCGTATAGCATTATAGGTCTAACCACTGCCGTGTATAGCCAATGCACAATTTTTGGTCTTAGTCCCCACTTTTCCCCTATTGCCTTTTTGCACGAGTACAAAGCTACCGTGGCTTTTCTCGCCCTCTCTTCAATATTAAGCCTAAAATTCAGCTTCCTGTCCAAAATAACGCCAAGGTATTTTGCACACTCACCAAAGGGAATTTCAGTACCCCCTAAGGAAATGGGCCTAATCCTGGGAGTTTTGCGATCTTTACAGTACATGACTAATTCTGTCTTGGCAGGATTTACTCCAAGACCATTCTCTTTCGCCCATTTCTCAGTCATCCGGAGGGCTCTTTGTATAACATCTCTGATTGTGGATGGGAATTTTCCTTGACTGCTAGGGCCACATCGTCTGCGTATGCCACCACTTTTATCCTTTCTTTTTCTAGGGAAATCAGAAGGTTGTTTATAGCAACATTCCAAAGAAAAGGTGATAGAACTCCTCCTTGGGGAGTGCCTCTGTTCACATACCTTTGCATGTTTGCTTGTCCTAGTGTGACTCAAATACGTCTCCTCATTAGCAGTTCGTCTAGCAGCCTAAGTATACCTGGATCAACATTCAAAGTTGCCAGTCCATTTAATATCGAGCTCGGATGGACGTTATTGAATGCCCCCTCGATGTCTAGAAACGCCACGATTGTGTATTCATTGACAGATAGTGAGCTTTCGATAAAGCTGACTAGCAAAGCGGTCTCAGTAGACCTGCTCTCCAGAGTCTTAAGTAGGAATGAGGATAAGCTGATTGGTCGGAAATCCTTCGCACTCGAGTGAGAGGCTTTTCCTGCTTTAGGTATGAAAACGACTTTTGTTTCCCTCCACTTTTCTGGAATATATGCTAAGTTTATACATCCTTTATATATCACCGTCAACCAAGGGATAATTCTGTCAGTCACTGCTTGTAACTCCGCCGGAGTAATTCCATCAGGTCCGGGGGATTTGAATGACCCAAAGCTTTTTAACGCCCATTTTATTCTAGATTCCGATACAAGTTCCTCGATAGGAAATGACCGCTGAGCCACTGTAGCACCGCCAGAACATGGTCCAACCGTCGTTGTCCAATTGCCCTCCGATGTTTTAATGAAACATGGAGCGGAGTTAGTGGATGCTAGTACCTTCCGTAGTCTGGAAGCCTCGGAAGTATTCTCAATACTGCTGCAGTAAACATTCCAAGAGTTATGCTGAGCCTTTCTCAGTTCTCGCTTGTATCGTTTCAGATTCTTCTTGTAATCGTCCCAATCCTCAGGAGCTCTGGTGGACTTTGCTTTGTTAAAGAGCTTCCTGCAGGATCTCCTCATATTACATAACTCCGTAGACCACCTGGTGGTCGAGTTTTCCCCCTTGGCTTCCCTCTAGGGCATGTAGCTTTCAGTGAGATGTTGCAGGCCTTAGTAATACGCTCCACTGTGTGTTCGATATCTTGCACAGTGCTTATATTTGTCTCTGGTATTTCCGGTATCATCATATTGAACGATTCCCTATACCTATTCCAATCAGCTTTCCTAACATTTGGCGGAAATATAGTCTTTGAAGTACGAACATCCAATCTGAAACTGATGTAGCGATGATCTGAGAAGCTATGTTCCCTCAAAACTTGCCACTCAGATATCTTATCATTCAGTTCCGGAGAGGCCAATCTGACGTCCAAAACCTCTTGTCTGGTTTTGGTGACGAAGGTTGGTGCACCGCCCTTATTGCAAACTACCAGGTTACTACGCAAAATAAACTCTATTAGCGACTCTCCCCTTGCATTAGTATCTCTACTTCCCCAAATACTATGATGTGCATTTGCATCGCATCCCATAATGAGTTTTGTCTTTGTTTTCAGTGACTCCTCAACTAAGGTCTTAACGGCACATGGAGGCATATCCCTATCATGTCCCATGTAGACCGAAGATACCCAGTATTTGCATTTCGATATCTCTAGACTGGCTACGACAGTGTCTGTATTGCTTAATGACTATAGCCCCTAGCTATAAATTAATAAACTGAACTTATAGATTTAATTAATGTTTTATTCTATAAAAATGAATAAAAAATCAGACATCAAAATAACTAGACAATTAGGCCTTCATACGCCTATGTCAGTCTATATGGATTTTATGCCAAAAACATCGGTGATACACACTAAGTTCAGTACACCTAATGGTTATTTTGAAAAACCTACAGAATCTAAACCCCAAAACGTAGGGCGCATTTATAAGTGGGATATATCAAAATCTGTACCGGTACACAATATATTCGGAACACCTATTTATGACCCTGAAAACCTCTACATTTCAAATTTCAAACAAATTGGACAAAAACTACGATTTCTAGAAGCCCAAGAAGTAAACTCGGGAGATCGGTCTATATGGGGACTATACCAAAACATGGATCGATGTACACCATTTTCTGAAAACTTATTTATGGTCCTAGAAACGTCTAGATTTCAAATTTCAGGTAAATTGGATAAAAACTACGGTTTCTAGAAGACCAAGAAGTAAAATCCAGAGATTAGTCTATATGGGACTATAGCAAACCATAGACCGATGCGCACCATATTCGGCACAGCTATAAACTGCCCTAAAATACTTCCAGATTTCCAGTTTCAAGGAAAACGGATAGAAACTATCCGTAAAGAAGTAAAATCGGAAGATCGGTCTATATGAGGACTATGCCAAAAATGGACCGATTCGGTACATCTATTTGTGTTCCTAAAATACCTCAAGATTTCCAATTTCATGCAAATCAGATATAAAATAGGTTTCTAGAAGCAAAAGACCCCAAATCGGGGGTCGGTTTATATGGAGCCAATATCAAAACCTGGCCCATCTTCGAACTTGGCCTGCCTGCAAACAACCCCCATCACCTATGATGGTGGGTATAAAAATCATTGGCTCCATATCATGTCCATTTTAACAATACAGTAGTTCATTCTTACGATTTTTGGGAATCATCAAATTTTTCATTTGATTTAGTTCATATTGAACTTAAAGGGTGATTCTTTTGAGGTTAGGATTTTCATGCATTAGTATTTGACAGATCACGTGGGATTTCAGACATGGTGTCAAAGAGAAAGATGCTCAGTATGCTTTGACATTTCATCATGAATAGACTTACTAACGAGCAACGCTTGCAAATCATTGAATTTTATTACCAAAATCAGTGTTCGGTTCGAAATGTGTTTCGCGCTTTACGTCCGATTTATGGTCTACATAATCGACCAAGTGAGCAAACAATTAATGCGATTGTGACCAAGTTTCGCACTCAGTTTACTTTATTGGACATTAAACCAACCACACGAATGCGTACAGTGCGTACAGAAGAGAATATTGCGTCTGTTTCTGAGAGTGTTGCTGAAGACCGTGAAATGTCGATTCGTCGCCGTTCGCAGCAATTGGGTTTGTGTTATTCGACCACATGGAAGATTTTACGCAAAGATCTTGGTGTAAAACCGTATAAAATACAGCTCGTGCAAGAACTGAAGCCGAACGATCTGCCACAACGTCGAATTTTCAGTGAATGGGCCCTAGAAAAGTTGGCAGAAAATCCGCTTTTTTATCGACAAATTTTGTTCAGCGATGAGGCTCATTTCTGGTTGAATGGCTACGTAAATAGCAAAATTGCCGCATTTGGAGTGAAGAGCAACCAGAAGCCGTTCATGAACTGCCCATGCATCCCGAAAAATGCACTGTTTGGTGTGGTTTGTACGCTGGTGGAATCATTGGACCGTATTTTTTCAAAGATGCTGTTGGACGCAACGTTACGGTGAATGGCGATCGCTATCGTTCGATGCTAACAAACTTTTTGTTGCCAAAAATGGAAGAACTGAACTTGGTTGACATGTGGTTTCAACAAGATGGCGCTACATGCCACACAGCTCGCGATTCTATGGCCATTTTGAGGGAAAACTTCGGAGAACAATTCATCTCAAGAAATGGACCGGTAAGTTGGCCACCAAGATCATGCGATTTGACGCCTTTAGACTATTTTTTGTGGGGCTACGTCAAGTCTAAAGTCTACAGAAATAAGCCAGCAACTATTCCAGCTTTGGAAGACAACATTTCCGAAGAAATTCGGGCTATTCCGGCCGAAATGCTCGAAAAAGTTGCCCAAAATTGGACTTTCCGAATGGACCACCTAAGACGCAGCCGCGGTCAACATTTAAATGAAATTATCTTCAAAAAGTAAATCATGGACCAATCTAACGTTTCAAATAAAGAACCGATGAGATTTTGCAAATTTTATGCGTTTTTTTTAAAAAAAAGTTATCAAGCTCTTAACAAATCACCTTTATATACAAATGAAGGATAAAGATTATCTAAATTCGTGTCTTCCACAAAATAGTTCAATATTTCTTTAAATTTGTAAATTTTACTACAAATGCGTTCATCATGAACTTCGTATGTCACTAAAGACATTCTTGCAATTTTGAACTCCACTTTTTTCCTTCAAACTACAAAATTTTCTTTAACAAGTAAAAAAACTTAACTATGTCTAATAAATTTTCTTGAATTTGTCGAAAAATATTTACTTATTTTTATGACACCTGCGTGATGCCAGCGTTTGTTATACTGTTTAGTTAAAATTTTCTAAAAATATTCAAGGTTTTCTAAAATTAACCGAAATTATTCTTCCTGGTGGGTTCACTGTTTTTTCAGTGTATGTATTTAGATAAAATAAAAGAAATATATGGTCGACACAGAAAAAGAAATATTGTCGCAACGCCAATGATTTCCTCTCCTCAACAATACGAATGCGTATTTCGCCCTTATAGTTATATGATTTGTCTTAAAAATTGGTATATTTCATGAAGAAACTTTTTTGGACTAAGCTCAAGTTGGAATTTGTTGACTTTTTGTATCATGACTACAACGCTAAGCAGCGTTCAAAAATAGGAGATATATTTGGCTTGTCGCAAACTGTAACTTTTGCCACATACGTTTACGACGGTATAATACGTATGTCAAAAAAGTCGTAAACCTAGTGTAGGTTAGGTTAGGTTAGGTGGCAGCCCAATGTATCAGGTTCACTTAGACTATTCAGTCCATTGTGATACCACATTGGTGAACTTCTCTCTTATCACTGAGTGGTGCCCGATTCCATGTTACGCTCAATGACAAGGGACCTCCTTTTTATAGCCGAGTCCGAACGGCGTTCCACATTGCAGTGAAACCACTTAGAGAAGCTTTGAAACCCTCAGAAATGTCACCAGCATTACTGAGGTGGGATAATCCACCGCTGACAAACTTTTTGGTGTTCGGTCGAAGTAGGAATCGAACCCGCGACCTTGTGTATGCAAGGCGGGCATGCTAACCATTGCACCACGGTGGCTCCCTAGTGTAGAAAACCTAATTTTGAATTAAAGAAATTATGAATATACCTACCCCCATAGAGTAGTGATGGGGGTATAATAAGCTTGTCATTCCGTTTGTAACACATCGAAATATCGATATCCGACTATATAAAATATATATATTCTTAATCAGGCAGAAATTCTAAGACGATATAACAATGTCCGTCTGTCTGTCTGTTGTAATCAACGTACAGCTTTTAATAATGGGGATATCGTCCTGCAATTTGGCACAGATTCGTTTTTCGATTGCAGCAGGTCAAGTTCGAAGATGGGCTATATGGGTCCATGTTTTGATATAGCCCCCATATAAAGCGACCACCCGATATTGGGTCTTGGGCTTATAGAAAAATATTTTCTATCCGATTTGCCTGAAGTTGAATATCTAGAGGTATTAGAGACCACAAATAGGTGTGCCGAAATGGTGTTTATCGGTCCATGTTTTGGTATAGTCTCCATATAGACCGATCTCCCGATTTTACTTCTTGGGCTTCTAGAAACCGTATCTTCAATCGGATTTGTCTGAAATATGAAATCTAGGTGTATTTTAGGGCCACAAATAGGTGTGGCGAATATGGGGTGTATCAGCCCATCCGGTGGTATAGCCCCCATATAGACCGATCTCCCTGTTTTACTTCTTCGGCGTATAGAAACCGTGTTTTCAATCCGATTTGTCTGAAATTGGAAATCTAGGAGTATTTTAGGACCATCAAAATGTGTGCCGAAAATGGTGCCTATCGGTCCATGTTTTCGTATAGCCCCCATAAAGGCAGACTTCACGATTTTATTTCTTGGGCGTCTAGAAACCGTAGTTTTTATACAATTTTCCTGAAATTTGAAATCTATAGTGTCAATTTCATACGGTCAGGTTGAAACTTGGTACGCGATATTAGCATATTCCCTCACTCAAAAAAAAGTGAACTCTATATTTCACTAAAGCCAATTTAACTTTCGTTTAGTTCATGGAATTATTACGTTTGGAGAAAGTTTCCTCTACACTAATATTTTTTTGTGTACGTTAATTAAATTAACTAAAACCGAGGAAAAAAATATACACAAATGAAGGATAAAGATTAACTAAATTCGTGTCTTCTACAAAATAGTTCAATATTTCTTTAAATTTGTAAATTTTACTACAAATGCGTTCATCATGAACTTCGTATGTCACTAAAGACATTCTTGCAATTTTGAACTCCAATTTTTTCCTTCAAACTACAAAATTTTCTTTAACAAGTGAAAAAACTTAATTATGTCTAATAAATTTTCTTGAATTTGTTGAATAATATTTACTTATTTTTATAACATCGGCGTGTGTCAGCGTTTGTTATACTGTTTAGTTAAAATTTTCTAAAAATATTCAAAATTTTCTAAAATTAACCGAAATTTTTTCCTGGTGGGTTCACTATTTTTTCAGTGCTGTAACAACCACTCAAAACGTGGTCTATATCGGACCACAATTATATATAGCCCCCATATAAACCGATCCCCAGTCTTTACTTCCGGAGGAATTCATTTAATTCGATCCGGTGTAAATTTGTTCCCTAATTATCACACGAAACTTTTTTCATAACGGGTCATAAATATTTATAAACTCCTGTATAAAAAACGAGGGCTACGATACCCTCTCTCCCTGAATATTTATTTGGCATAGCCCCTATGAGACTGATCTCCCGTTTTAACTCCTATATATATATATAAAGGGTGATTTGTTAAGAGCTTGATAACTTTAAAAAAAAAAACGCATAAAATATGCAAAATTTCATCGGTTCTTTATTTGAAATGTTAGATTGGTCCATGACATTTACTTTTTGAAGATAATTTTATTTAAATGTTGACCGCGGCTGCGTCTTAGGTGGTCCATTCGGAAAGTCCAATTTTGGGCAACTTTTTCGAGCATTTCGGCCGGAATAGCCCGAATTTCTTCGGAAATGTTGTCTTCCAAAGCTGGAATAGTTGCTGGCTTATTTCTGTAGACTTTAGACTTGACGTAGCCCCACAAAAAATAGTCTAAAGGCGTCAAATCGCATGATCTTGGTGGCCAACTTACCGGTCCATTTCTTGAGATGAATTGTTCTCCGAAGTTTTCCCTCAAAATGGCCATAGAATCGCGAGCTGTGTGGCATGTAGCGCCATCTTGTTGAAACCACATGTCAACCAAGTTCAGTTCTTCCATTTTTGGCAACAAAAAGTTTGTTAGCATCGAACGATAGCGATCGCCATTCACCGTAACGTTGCGTCCAACAGCATCTTTGAAAAAATACGGTCCAATGATTCCACCAGCGTACAAACCACACCAAACAGTGCATTTTTCGGGATGCATGGGCAGTTCTTGAACGGCTTCTGGTTGCTCTTCACTCCAAATGCGGCAATTTTGCTTATTTACGTAGCCATTCAACCAGAAATGAGCCTCATCGCTGAACAAAATTTGTCGATAAAAAAGCGGATTTTCTGCCACTGATTTTGGTAATAAAATTCAATGATTTGCAAGCGTTGCTCGTTAGTAAGTCTATTCATGATGAAATGTCAAAGCATACTGAGCATCTTTCTCTTCTCTTTTTTTGGGAGCCACCGTGGTGCAATGGTTAGCATGCCCGCCTTGCATACACAAGGTCGTGGGTTCGATTCCTGCTACGACCGAACACCAAAAAGTTTTTCAGCGGTGGATTATCCCACCTCAGTAATGCTGGTGACATTTCTGAGGGTTTCAAAGCTTCTCTAAGTGGTTTCACTGGAATGTGGAACGCCGTTCGGACTCGGCTATAAAAAGGAGGTCCCTTGTCATTGAGCTTAACATGGAATCGGGCAGCACTCAGTGATAAGAGAGAAGTTCACCACTGTGGTATCACAATGGACTGAATAGTCTAAGTGAGCCTGATACATCGGGCTGCCACATAACCTAACCTAACCTAACCATCTTTCTCTTTGACACCATGTCTGAAATCCCACGTGATCTGTCAAATACTAATGCATGAAAATCCTAACCTCAAAAGAATCACCCTTTATATATATATATATATATATATATATATATATATATATATATATATATATATATATATATATATATATATATATATATATATATATATATATATATATATATATATATATATATATATATATATATATATATATATATATATATATATATATATATATATATATATATATATATATATATATTTATATTTATTTATATATATATATATCCATATATATCTATATAGCAGTACTAAATCGTATACACTTTTCGTGGGTCTAAAATGACAGTATTTTTTTTGTATTTGTGGCAAATGGGATAAAATCTACAATTTCTATAAACCCTATGAGTTAAAACGGGAGATCAGTCTAATAGGCCAAAAACATGAAGGGGTACACAAAATATTCACCACATCTAATTGTAGTTGCAGAATCTAGACCCCAAATCAGAGGGCCGGTTTATAAGGGGGCTATATCAAAAACTGTAACGATATACAATATATTCGGTACACCTCTTTATGGTCCTAAAATACCTCTATATTTCCAATTTCTGCCAAATTAGATAAAAGCTACGGATTCTAGAAGCCCAAGAAAAAAAACGGGAGATCAGTCTATATGGGGGTTATATCAAAACACTGTCCGATAAACACCATTTTCGTCACATCTCTTTATGATCTTAGAATACCTTTAGATTTCCAATTTCCGGCAAATTAGGTAAAAACTACGGATTCTAGAAGCCCAACAAGTAAAATCGGGAGATCGGTCTATATGGGGCTATATCAGGATATGGACCTGTACTCACCATTTTCTGCACACCTCTTTATGGTCCTAGAATACCTCTAGATTTCCAATTTCCGGCAAATTGGATAAAAACTGCTAGAAGACCAAGAAGTAAAATCGGGAAATCGGTCTATATGGGGGCTATACCAAAACATGAACCGATACTCACCATTTTCGGCATACCTCTCTATGGCTCTAGAATAGCGCTAGATTTCCAATTTCATGCAAATTGGATAAAAACAATGGGTTCTAAGAAGTAAAATCGGGAGATCGGTCTTTATTGGGGCTATACCAAAACATGGTCCGATACTCACCAGTTTCGGCACACAAAAAAATTTCACGAAAATTTTTCCAATTAAAATTTTAATTGAGTTTTAAAAATATTCAATTAAAAATTTAATTGATTCAACAATTTTTTTTAATTGAAACAAAAATCAATCACAAAAATAATAGTATCAATTAATTTTTAATTGGATCAATTAACTTTTTAATTGACCTTCAATTAATTTTTTAATTGATACTATCATTTCTGTGATTGAAGACATTTCAATTAATACTTAATTGGATCAATTAATTTCATGATTGAATCAGAAAAAAAATTTTTGTGTGTGGTTCTAGAATACCTCTAGATTTCCACGGATTCCAGAAGCCCAAGAAATAAAATCGGAGTTCGGTCTATATGGGTGCTATATCACAACATGCAATGGTTCTAGAATACCACTAGATTTCCAATTTCAGGCAAATTGGATAAAAACTACGGTTTCTATACAACAGGGGCCGATATACCCCATATTCGAACTTGGCCTGCGTGCAGACAAAAGACGATTCTGTGCCAAATTTCAGGACGATAGCTCCATTATTGAAGACTGTGCGTGATTACAACGGACAGACGGACATGCTTACCCAGCAAAAAAAATTTGGAAGTTCTTCTCAAGACACAACTTTAAAAAGAACTTCCAAAAATGCTCTGCCAAAGATGTTCTTTATTTTAACTGCACAGGAAGTTCATTTGAGTCAATTTTTTTTATAACCCGCTTTTTTCATACTTTTATATTTTCATATTTTCAAATAGGTTAAAAACATATTAAGAATCAATAAATTGTACAAATTATATAAATTTAGCCGAAAAAAAGTTAAATCCTTTCTAGAAAAATTGCGAATTTTTGAAAATATTTGATGACAAACGTTCCAGACAAGCGTTATAATGCATTAAAAATCATAAAAAAATTTAAAAATTATTTATTTGTCAATATATCACAAAAATTCTTAATTCCCATCCAAAACACTGAATTCACCTCACACCTTAAGAAGTGATGCAAATTCAGTGCAGCGGCTGTTGAAATGTTGGACATCCGTCCTATGACAAGCCCGTGTTAGATTCATCGCTTCTGCGTCACTTTGGCACCACTTCCAGATCCAAAAAGAACATTTTCACTACTTTTTTGGCGACGCTTTTTTTGCTGGGTTATATCGTCTTAGAATTTCTCCCTGATCAAGAATATATACTTTATATAGTCTGAAATCGATATTTCGATGTGTTACAAAACGAATGACAAACTTATTATACCCCCGTCACCATGCAAGGGTGGTGGGTATAATTATCGGCTTAAACACTAAATATTACAACTTTTTAATATTTTGTATGGTAGCCTTTATCGTTTTCTATAGCCTGGAGTCTATTTGGCATTGAGTGGGTAGCAAGGAAGACTTGCTATACACAACCAAAAAAGTGTTACCTCACCCTCCTCAGAGCCCAGACATGAATCAAATTGAACACGTATGGATATATATGAAGACAAAGCTGAAGAACTTTATATTAAATATACAAAATATTAAATATATATATATATATATATATATATATATATATATATATATATATATATATATATATATATATATATATATATATATATATATATATATATATATATATATATATATATATATATATATATATATATATATATATATATATATATATATAAAGGGTGATTCTTTTGAGGTTAGGATTTTCATGCATTAGTATTTGACAGATCACGTGGGATTTCAGACATGGTGTCAAAGAGAAAGATGCTCAGTATGCTTTGACATTTCATCATGAATAGACTTACTAACGAGCCACAACGTCGAATTTTCAGTGAATGGGCCCTAGAAAAGTTGGCAGAAAATCCGCTTTTTTATCGACAAATTTTGTTCAGCGATGAGGCTCATTTCTGGTTGAATGGCTACGTAAATAAGCAAAATTGCCGCATTTGGAGTGAAGAGCAACGAGAAGCCGTTCAAGAACTGCCCATGCATCCCGAAAAATGCACTGTTTGGTGTGGTTTGTACGCTGGTGGAATCATTGGACCTTATTTTTTCAAAGATGCTGTTGGACGCAACGTTACGGTGAATGGCGATCGCTATCGTTCGATGCTAACAAACTTTTTGTTGCCAAAAATGGAAGAACTGAACTTGGTTGACATGTGGTTTCAACAAGATGGCGCTACATGCCACACAGCTCGCGATTCTATGGCCATTTTGAGGGAAAACTTCGGAGAACAATTCATCTCAAGAAATGGACCGGTAAGTTGGCCACCAAGATCATGCGATTTGACGCCTTTAGACTATTTTTTGTGGGGCTACGTCAAGTCTAAAGTCTACAGAAATAAGCCAGCAACTATTCCAGCTTTGGAAGACAACATTTCCGAAGAAATTCGGGCTATTCCGGCCGAAATGCTCGAAAAAGTTGCCCAAAATTGGACTTTCCGAATGGACCACCTAAGACGCAGCCGCGGTCAACATTTAAATGAAATTATCTTCAAAAAGTAAATGTCATGGACCAATCTAACGTTTCAAATAAAGAACCGATGAGATTTTGCAAATTTTATGCGTTTTTTTTTTAAAAAAGTTATCAAGCTCTTAACAAATCACCCTTTATATATATATATATATATATATATATATATATATATATATATATATATATATATATATATATATATATATATATATATATATATATATATATATATATAATAGCGTAACCCGGCCCGCTTCGCTGCGCCTTCCGAAGCATATTTGGAGGAATATTTTGCGTTAACTTAGTCAACTATATCCTTCGCGCTGAAAACAAATTCGAAAAGATTTGAATTCTTTTACACAAATCGGACTACTTCATTTTTCGTTTATAGGTACAAATACAAATATCTTTCTTGTGAATTTTAAGTGTGGTTTGTCAAGAAAAGTTATCCTTCTCCTCAATATATCTGAAAATTAAGCACTATATTATAATAACATACAAAGAATTACTGTTTCCCATCCAATAAATCGGAAAAAGCAAAAATAGTAAAAAATTTTACCACATTAACATTTGCTAAAATGTTGGAAAATGATGCACCCTCTACGTTGGCTGCCAATTTCATGTAAATTTAAGTTCTTTACTAAAAAGAAAATCTGGCAGAAGCCTGTCCAAAAATCATAAAATTATGTACCGAGTTCCCATTTACGGACAACCCTCTATTTTCAATTTAAGAAAAACAAAAACGGACAAAAGGGAACCCTCCCCCCACCTTCGCTCCACTCCGACCTGATATCGGACTATCACGTACCCCATATTAATTTCGCAACTACTCAATGGTCCCTATAAATTCTATCGAAGTAAATCGACAAAGTTTATTTCAATTTAACCCCTTCCCCAACCAGATATCGAAAAATCATATACTAATTTAAAAATCATGTATAAATTTAATCACCTCCTCCCACGTTCCCTGTAAATTTCAAGTAGATCGGCGATGTTTAAATTTTGCTCTATTGTTTTAAAGGGACGTCACTTTCCCCGATACAATATCGACAAACACCGTAGTGAATAGCACCCCTAACCTTCCCTGAAAATTCTTGAAACTTTCCTTCAAGTGTGGGGCAAGGAAGGTTGCCTCTTCGTTCATAAACTTCCCCCACTGCCTATGTAAATTTCAAGAAAACTTAAGAATTGTTGTTTTTTGCAGTTTTAGAGGAGGACCTCCTCCCCGACTAAATATCGAAAAGTGATGTAGCGTATCTTTTGTAAACGTCCCAGAATATGTCAAGCAACTTATAAGCCTAAAAGGGCGGCCTCTCCTCCGTCCAAATATCACAAAATCAGGTATCAACTATTAATATCGTAACCTCTCCACAGTCCTCTGTAAATTTCAAGTAACTCTTAACCCATTTTTTCCGTAAAATTTCAGTCGGGGGAGTTTAGTTTTGTTTGTATTTAAAAAAAAAATCGGGCAAAGGGGTGGTCCCCCTCCCCGACCAAATATCGAAAAATTATGTAGCGGATTTTTGTCTAGATGCCAACCCCAACATTCAATGAAAATTTCAAGCAAATCGCATAATTTTGTTCCAAGTTTCAAAAAGTAGGGCAAGGGGGAGGTCCCCCTCCCCATCCACATATGAAATCATCGGGTACCCCATATTAATTCCATAACCTTACCACATGTTCTCTGTAAATCTCAGATAATTTAAAGAATTTTAGTTTTTTCACTGTACTTTAAAAAAAGTCGAACAAAGGGGAGTTCCCCCTCCGCCACCAAATATCGAAATAAAAAGTAGCGGATCTTTGTCTAGATGCCAACCCCAATCTTCAATGAAAATTTCAAGCAAATCGGTCAACTTTGGTCCAATTTTCAAAAAGTCCGACGAAGGGGAGGTCCCCCTCCGCGACCAGGTGTCAAAAAATGAGGTTCCCTATTTTCACCACATGAACGCCCCCTACGATCTCTGAAAGTTTCAAGTAAATCGGTTCAGCCGTTTCGGAGCCAACTCGGAACATACAAACAAACAAACAAATAAACAAACATAGATTGAATTTTATATATATAGATTTAATGACAGCACGCATTTCTAATTTTTCCATTGTAAAAAAATTGATTTTTTGAACACCTGTTTCTATATGAAGGAGTTGCCAAATCGAAACAAAATTTAACGTGTGTTCATAAAAGAGATGGACGTTTCCAAAACACTTTTTTCTGTTTATACCGCGCTTTTTGTGCTAGGCTAAGAAGTTTTCGAGCTGCCTACGAGGGCATAAATAAATAAATAAAATTTATGGACATGCAACACTGAAAATGTTTTAGGTGTTCAATGGAAACTGGGATTGCTTCCAGGTCCCTTTGTATGCAAGCCGTTCACGCAAAAAAAAATTCTTTCCTCCCAAACGAAATTTTAGACAAACAAAGTTCGTTTCTCATTTGCTTTTCGTTGAAAGGAAGTGTATTTGGAAGAAAAGTATATACTTTTTGTGATAAACGTTTATTCTTTTCCAGGATGTAAAAACAATTTCATAAAGCCTAACTCAAAAAAAAAAAATGTTTTCTGGCTAATTGCATTTTCCCTCACATCTTTCTCACTTCCACGAAGTTTTTGGTTATTAGCACCTTTTTCTGTAATACAAACAATGTAGAGGAAATTATACGATTTTATAAATTTTAAAATTTTTTTTTACCTTTCGCCTGGACGGAGATTCGAACCGCGGACCATGCAATTTGTAAGCCAACACACTATCAACTGAGCTATGTAGCCGTTATTGTCATCAATAGACAATTACCCATATAAGTTATATTTATATAGCATAGCTTGCGGCGCCCCCACGAGCCGATTAAACAAAGTTTATTTAACAGAAAAATACAATTAGTTGGGCACCGTGGAGCAGTGGTTGGTACGTCCGACTTGCATGCCAAGGGTCGTGGGTTCGATCCCTGCTTCGACCAAAGTTTTTTTTTTTACATATATTCCAGATATGGTCGGAAGATTCCGAAAAAATTTTCAACATTACATTCTACTATATTAAATTTTTACAATGAACTGTAAAATGTGTCTTATTAAAAACCTAAAGTCAGAAAAGAACAGAGTTTGATATAAACGAAATGAACTGTATTGTTGGTTCAAAAATAACTTTTTTTATTAAAAAAGTAAACATTTAGTAACAAACGATTTTTTTTTGGTGATAAAACTGTATACTTTTCGAAGAAATTCAAAAAACTCTAACAAAAGAAAAACGTTTGCGGTACACGTTTTCCAAACGTTTTTTTTCTTTGCGTGTTGGCACTCTAGGTTTTGCGTTAGGTTAGGATAGGTGGCAGCACGATGTACCAGACTCGCTTAGACTATTCAGGCCATTATGATACCACAATAGTGAACTTCTCTCTTATCACTGAATACTGTCCGATTCCATGTTAAGCTCAATGACAAGGGACTTCCTTTTTATAGCCGAGCCCGAACGGCGTTCCACATTGCAGTGAAACCACTTAGAGACCCTCAGAAATGTCACCAGCATTACTGAGGTGTGATAATCCACCGCTGAAAAACTTTTTTTGTGTTCGGTCGAAGCCGGAATTAAACCCACGACCTTGTGTATGCAAGGCGGGCATGCTAAACATTGCACCACAGTGGCTCCATAACTTTTTTATTTGGTTCTACATACACTAAAAAAAACAGTGAACCCTTTTCCATTGCAAAATGAAGTAAACTGTAGTAATATTGACCATGATTTAGCCCTTAAGATTTTTTTCAACTTGTCTAGTTTATAATTCTCTTAAATTTTAGTTCATCTATAACATTGTATTTTAGTTCATTTCTACAACACCATAAGATTTATATACCCCTACCAAGTTAAGAAGTCAGTATTATTTTGATTTACTTGCTTATTTTGTGGGAAACCCGATAATAAAAATTGGTTAAAAGTCCCTTTAAAATGTCGACGGCTAAACTATAAATAAATCAATCATTCCACAGTACAGAGAAATTAAATAATTAAAGGAACAACAAACCGTTTTACTATTAAGAACATTTTCATAAATTAAAATTATACTTTCTTTTAGCAAAAGTACTTTATTATAACAACTTATGATGAAAGTTCTTAATACAATGTTTTTTGTGAATAAAAATTATGACCACGTGGAACAGAGAGTAGTTCATTTGAACCCGCTGTTTGGAAATTTTGACTTATCCTTTTTTTATTCATCGTAGGTAATTTTTTCACATATCTTGCTGGAAAAAATGGAAACTATAATGAAAATTGTTAAAAATGAACACCATGTAATGAAATATAATCTTTAATTCTTCATTTTAGCTTGTAACTTACTATATTTGGGGGCATTTTATCAAATGGTGTAAGGAATTCAAATTTTCTTTGGAAAACGTATCTCATAAAATTTGTACCTGAAACAAATAGAGAAATAATGAAGTATTCTAAATAAACTAATAAAACTGTGTTGTTATCGATGTGAAGGATATAATAAAATAAATATTCTAGTTGAAAGAAAGCCAAAGTTTTAGTATAAGACTTACCAATTCTCTATTAAGTTGTACGCTGAGGGGAAATATAAAAAGTTGTCCAAATTTATTTGGGTTACTCTGAAATTAAATATTTATTTTTTACATTAAATAAAATTATTAAATAGGTTTTCAAAAAATCTAATGAAAAAAAATAATAATATGCATAAAAAACCAAATATTCTTGATAACCCTAGACAGTCATCATTCGTCAAAATGACGACACGTAATTTCATTTTCGATTTAAAATGCATTTTAGTCTATTGGGAAATGGTAAATTTAAGTTATACTAATTCGACCGTTTTATGAATTTTTGATTTATACTACTTAAAACCAAATTGAATAAGAAAATAAATTCAAGTTTGGTTCACTTTTTTGCTCACGATGAAAATTATAGCGTCTTGAAATCAGCCGTAGTCAAAATGACGAAGGATGAAGTTAATGTACAAAATATAAGGATGACTGTACAGGGTTAAAAGAAAGTTAAAGAATCCTTACCAATTCACTATTAAATTACAAGCAAAGGAGTACTAAAAAATTTTCCAAATTTTTAAGGGGTTATTCTGAAATTAAATATTAGTTTTTTACATTAAAAATATTACATTGGTTTCCAAAAATGTTGATTAAAGAAATACTAAAATAATGTATTAAAAACCTGTAATTTTGATGATAAAAAGGTCATAAAAACTTAAATATTCTAGTTGAAAGAAAGCCAATTTTTAAAAGAAAACTTTTTTAAATTTGTTCGAATCCATCTTGAGTTGCTCTGAAATTAAATATTGCTTTTACAACAAAGAAAAACATTAAACTGGTTTCCAAAAAAAAAAAATAATTAACAAATAATAATATACATAAAAAATATTCTTTTTAAAAGAAAGTCATATTAAAAAAATACTTACCAATTTATGACTAAACTATACGCTGGGATATAACAAAAATTTTCCCAATTCATCTGGAATTAAATATTATTTTTTTACATTGAATAATACAAATTTCAATACACTTTCAATTTTAACATATTTTCATAAATATTCTTAATAACTTTGTTCTAAAGTACCGATAAAATATTAATAACTTTCATTTAAAAGGTTTAATAAACAAACACCAATATAGGCCTCAAAAATCCAAAATATTCCATTCGTTTATATTCCCTTGTTGCATACCTGCTTAAAAGATGCAACACCCCACGCCAAAGCCAAGTATACCACTGAAGCATGCCAAACAAAACCAAGCAAAGCCAAAACATTCATACAACAACAAAAACACATGTGCCTTTATTGAAAACAACACCTCATCCAGCCAAATAAACCATCCGCGAATAACAAACACACACACACACAAACCACTAAATGAACAAAAATAAAAACAAACCCACGCTCATGTATACACAACAAAACTCAAATAACATCATCTTTACATTAATCACATTCCACTATGCCGATAAAGATCTCTGTACTATGCATTAGTTCATCGCATCTACCGACAATTTACTCTAAGAATAATATTCGTAAAGGCACACCAGTTTATGAACGATGAAACGTTTAACTTAAATTTGCAAAATTTTCATGAAATGCTATCTACCATTTTTGACGAAAATGTCTATAAATTTAATTACATGTGAACTAAAGATATTTCATTGGGTAAATTTCTACCAATAATTATTAGCTATAGGAATTGTCAGTAAGAAATTGCTATCCACTTTCAAGTTCATTTTTCGTAAAAAAATATTTTCTCAAACAAAAAAATCTTTTAGTAAATTGCACTTATTATTTAGAAAGTAATTTACATTTCACAAGTAGTTTTATAGCATGACAAATGAATTTTTAACTACCAGTTAAGAAATTTTTTTAAGGAAATTTCCATCGTATTTTGTAGGCCATGAACTAAACGGTTGCTACTTAGAATTTGTAAAATTTCCTTTCGAGTAGTTAATTTTCGTTGAAGATACGAAAAATGAACTAGAATTCTGGAAAATTCTTGTAATAAATTATTGTAAAAATCTTCTTAAATTTACGAGACACTTTTTTCTGTGTAGATTTGTGTTATTATTTCCCAACTCAATTTTCAATAATGGCTTCTTTTATTTTTTGTACTTCAGATTTTCCTTATCTGACGGCACAAAGCAAGACGAAACAGGCCAGCTGAAGGACCTTCAAGGGGAAGATGGTCCAGTCCAAGCTGTGGTAAAAACTGGATCATACGAATTTACGGATCCCGATGGAAAAGTACATAGAGTGACATATACAGCTGATGAAAATGGATTCCATCCGGTCGTAGAAAGTTAAAAGTAACAGATAACGCAAAACTTACAAAGTAATCTCGAAGTGTAAAAATCGCAAGTCATACATAAATAAACAGCCTACTAAAAAGTATATGATCGTTTCACTATCTAATTACGGACATTTCTCAAAATAGGTAATATACATAATTGAAATAGTCACCAACCAAGTATTCTGTATTTCCTTCCGAGCTAACCAGAGATTATCTGTATCAAACTTTTTTAGGTTTGCGACTGTCGCAAAGTTGTAAACGTCGTAAACGTCACATACGCGTCGAAAATGTAGAAAAAGTAACAAAAGTCGCAAACTGAAAATACTTTAGTCGCGTCAGCTAGGCAGCGAATTCGATGATATCCAAGACGATGGTATGTGTGAAGAAGTTTCAATTCTTAGGAATGTTCACAATTTTCGGTTTTAGTCCACACATTTTCCCTATTGCCTTTTGCACGAGTACAGGGTAACCGTGGATTTTCTCGTCCTTTCTTAGCTTTTAGTTCAGTCTCCTGTCCAATATAACCCCAAGGTATTTTGCACACTCACCAACGGGAATTTCGATACCACATAAGAAAATAGGCTTGACCATGGGAAAACTTTCACAAATTTCTGGAGAAACTCACAGCGAATGCTGTCAAACTAAATTAAAAAATGTTCAGGATTTCTTCTATTCAAAATTTGGTTTTCTACAGTAGGTTTACGACTTTTGCGACATACGTATTATACCGTCGCAAATGTATGTCGCAAAAGTCACATTTTGTGACAGGCCAACCCTGGTGCTAACCAATAACAACAACTTGCTTGGTACACGCAGAGAAGAAACATGATTGTCACAATCATATTTGAAGAGCAAAATAATATGATAGGAGCTATTTTTGCGGCAACCATGTAACATTTTCACCAGCAACCATGTTGGCTCAGTGAACATGGTTCTAAGAAAAAATAAAATTGTCCTCATATAAAATGTTATTATATTGATAAAAAGAATTTTGTTTCCATTAAAAGACAATGGTCACGATCTAAAATATTATGGCATTCGTCAAAAATATTTTTTCTCAGTTAAAAGAACATGGTCACAACCTAAAATGTTTTGATCTTTATGAAAAAACTTTTTTCGTCGTCGAAAAAAGGATGCCACTTGAGAAAAGAAAACACAAAATTAACTTTATTTTTTTTTATTATTTATAAAGTAATTCATTCATTATTTTTATTTATAATGTTGCGCAAACAAACATCACATATATTTATACACTCTATTTTGGCTCTATTTCAATAATAAGTAATCATTCCATATTTGCGTCGTGCAAATGAAAAAACGCAGGTATCATGTAACTGCAAATAAAAATAAATGATGTCATATATCAAAATGCAGAACAAAAACAAGTAAGTAGAGTCTAAAGTCGGGCGGGGCCGACCATATTATACCCTTCACCCCTATGTATGCCAAAATTTGTGTTACCGTCTCAACTACTTCACATTTGCTGGAAGCTATATAAATGAGACAATTTTGTTTTTACTTCTACAAAAGCTCTAGAATTAAAATTTAAATCGGCTAACACTATCCAGTTAATTGGAGGAAACTTCCATTGAAAATGGGTCTAAAATGTGTAACAGTCTACCATATTTCCCCAACTCTGGTGTACGTATATATGGGAGCTATATATAATCTGAACCGATTTTGACTAAATTTGACATGTATAGTTAGAATAATAATTCTGCTATCTATGCGAAATTTTTAGTAAATGGGAGTATAACTTTGGCCCACCTGGTCATATGAGTGCAAATCGGACGGAAGATATATATGGGAGCCATATCTAAATCTGAACCGATTTCAACCAAATTTGGCACAATTACCAACACAACTAATCGTATTTCAATCAAATTTACCAAGCATTGGTAGAATGTCAATTCTACCCTCTGTGCAAAATTTCACGAATATCGGTAGTAAACTTTGGCCTCTTTGGTCATATGAGTCTAAATCGGACGAAAGATATATATGGGAGCTATATCTAAATCTGAACCGATTTGGCTGATATTTTGCAAGATTTTCGAGATTCATAAAATATTTGGATGTACGACATTTCAAGAAAATCGATTGATAAACACGCTAACTATGACCAAATCGGGGATAAATATATATGGCAGCTATATCTAAATCTGAACCGATGGCAGCTATATCTAAATCTGAACCGATTTTTTCCAAAACCAATAGCGATTGTCTCTATCGCAAGAAACGGCCCTATGCCAAATTTGAGGACGATCGGACTTAAATTGCGAGCTGTACTTTGTGCATAAAATTACATATACAGACAGACGGACATCTCTAAATCGGCTCAGAATTTAATTCGATGCCGATCGGTATACTAAAAGAGGGGTCTATGACCACTAAACTTATTATACCCTGTACCACAGTAGTGGTGAAGGGTATAAACAGGTACATTTTTTTCAATTACACTTTCCTTCACATAAAACCACGTGCCTCTTCTGAATAAATAAATTAACACAAAACACAGTAATTCCGTATTCTCCGTCCATTCCAAGAAACAATCAATACACGACTGACGCGCAAAATGAAAATCATGTGTACATGCTCAATGTTTTTATAAAATTCTTTTCGCTCCAAAAAATTAAAAAAATTAAATGGTCACGAAAACAATGTACATGATCTTTATGTCCATGTACTGGTTCAAGACATGTCTATACGTAACTCTATAAAATTGTTTTCTCTGGAAAGAAGTAAAAAAATTAATGTACATGATTTTCCCGACCATGTAATGGTCTCAAATTCTATCATTTAAATAATAGAACATGTTTGCGCATTTGAGAACCATTTAAATGGTTATTGCCAACATATATTTTTCTCCGCTCGAAAATTATTTTTACAAAGACAAAATACATGGTTTTCGCGACAATTACCTACTCCAGATAAGGATTAAATGGATGCGGCAACCATGTTCAAACATGTTTTTTCTGTGCGTGTAAACTTGAAGTGTAAAAGATGCAACAAATACAACTAGAAAAAAATTGTTACGTCTTTAAATTTTGACCAAATTCTATGAAATCTAGTTTGTTGCCATAACAACAAACAAGTTTTAACAAGTAAGAAAAGTCTTAAGTCGGGCGGGGCCGACTATATTATGCACTCAAATTATTCAATTTAAATCTAAATCTAAAGATCACCTCAAACATGTTTCAAGTGCACCATGTTATTTTTTCACGGCGACCATGTGCATTTTTGTAGCAAAAATATTCTTTTCTCGTCAAACATAACATGTTTTCCGATATCAGATACATAATATCCGAGAAAATAACGTGGTTTCAACCAGGGCTGTGGAGTCGAGTCAATTTTGCTCGACTCCGGCTCCGACTCCGACTCCAGCATTTCTTATTAGCGTCGACTCCGACTCCGGAGTCGACTCCAGGTGATGTACCTAAATCTCATTTTAGCAATATTCTAATTGTAAGTTTAAGGTGTAGTCTTCCAAAAATCGACCGATATAAGTATTCTATTTTGCCATATGTGTTTATATGTCCTAAAGAACCCTAATTTTAAATTTTTATACGGCTCGACGACAAATCTCAGCATTTTTGGGATGTAAAGAACTCTACATTTTAATGCCAGGCCAATAAATTAAAATACGACACAAGACAATATAGAGACCACATCAAAATATGTTTAGATACAAGAATCTCCATAATATGTATTTATAAAAACAAGGAATAATTAGGATTCCAGATGTTTAAGAAGTAAAATCCTGGTATTAATCTATATAGGCATTTTATAAAAAATAACAAGTATATACGGCCGTAAGTTCGGCCAGGCCGAAGCTTATGTACCCTCCATCATGGATTGAGTAGAAACTTCTTCTATACACTGCCATCCACAATCGAATTACTTAAGTTGCGGTAACGCTTGCCGATGGCAAGGTATCTTAAAACCTCCTAACACCATCTTCTAAATTGTATGTAAGTTCATACGTGGTATATATTAAATCAAAAAAGATCGATCCAATACGTATATAATTCAGTTTGACAAAGTAGACATAAAATTTTGACAAAATTTTCTACAGAAATAAAATTCTAACAAAATTTTCTATAGAAATAAAAATTTTGACAAAATTTTCTATGGAAAGAAAATGTTGACAAACATTTCTACAGAACTAAAATTTTAACAAAATTTTCTATAGAAATAAACTTTTGACAAAATATTCTATAGAAATAAAATCTTGGTAGATTATTTTTGGCTCGAGTGGCAACCATGATTATGAACCGAATAAAATTTGAACAAAATTTTCTATAGAAATAAAATTTTGACAATGATGAAAATTTTATGATGAACCGAATAAAATGTTAACAAAATTTTCTCTAGAAATAAAATTTTGACAAAATTTTCTATAGAAATAAAATTTTTGACAAAATTTTCTATACAAATAAAATTTTGGTAGATTATTTTTGGCTCTAGTGGCAACCATTTTGGTATGGTTGTTAGCGACCATATACTAACACCACGTTCCTAATTTGAATCGGATCGGATGAATTTTGCTCCTCCAAGAAGAGGCTCCGGAGGTCAAATCTGGAGAACGTTTTATATGGGGGCTATATATAATTATGGACCGATATGGACCAATTCTGGCACGGTTGTTAAAGATCATATACTAACACCATGTTCCAAATTACAACCGGATTGGATGAAATTTGCTTCTCTTGGAGACTTCGCAAGCCAAATCTGGGGATCGGTTTATATGGGGGCTATATATAATTATGAACCGATGTGGACCAATTTTTGCATGGTTGTTAGAGACCATATACCAATATCATGTACTAAATTTCAGGCGGATCGGATGAAATTTGCTTCTTTTTGAGGCTTCGCAAGCCAAATCTGGAGATCGGTTTATATGGGGTCTATATATAATTATGGACCGATGTGGACCAATTTTTGCATGGTTGTTAGAGACCATATACCAACATCATGTACCAAATTTCAGCCGGATCGGATGAAATTTACCTCCCTTTTAGGCTCCGCAAGCCAAATCTGGGGATCGGTTTATATGGGGGCTATATATAATTATGGACCGATGTGGACCAATTTTTGCATGATTGTTAGAGACCATATACCGACACCATGTACCAAATTTCAGCCGGATCGGATGAAATATGCTTCTCTTAGAGGCTCCACAAGCCAAATCTGGGGATCGGTTTATATGGGGGGTATATATAATTAAGGACCGATATGGACCAATTTTTGCATGGTTGTTAGAGACCATATACCAACATCATGTACCAAATTTCAGCCGGATCGGATGAAATTTTCTTCTCTTTGAGGCTCCGCAAGCCAAATCTGGGGATCGGTTTATATGGGGGCTATATATAATTATGGACCGATGTGGACCAATTTTTGCATGGTTGTTAGAGGCCATATACCAACACCATGTACCAAATTTCAGCCGGATCGGATGAAATTTACCTCCCTTTTAGGCTCCGCAAGCCAAATCTGGGGATCGGTTTATATGGGGGCTATATATAATTATGGACCGATATGGACCAATTTTTGCATGATTGTTAGAGACCATATACCAACACCATGTACCAAATTTCAGCCGGATCGGATGAAATATGCTTCTGTTAGAGGCTCCACAAGCCAAATCTGAGGGTCCCTTTATATGGGGGCTATACGTAAAAGTGAACCGATATGTCCCATTTTCAATACCATCCTACATCGATAACAACTACTTGTGCCAAGTTTCAAGTCGATAGCTTGTTTCGTTCGGAAGTTAGCGTGATTTCAACAGACGGACGGACGGACGGACGGACGGACATGCTTAGATCGACTCAGAATTTCACCACGACCCAGAATATATATACTTTATGGGGTCTTAGAGCAATATTTCGATGTGTTACAAACGGAATGACAAAGTTAATATACCCCCATCCTATGATGGAGGGTATAAAAACAGATGACAGGAATAGCTGTACAGTTACGAATATTGTTTCTATAGAAATAAAATGGTAATATATCGATTTATAAATGGTCTATCAGTTATGGACATTAGAGGCCATTAATTTAATGTAAAGAATTTCGAGTGGCTTGGATGAAACAAACATTCTCCCAAAAGACCGGCTCAGATGGCACGTTGGCAAAGGTTTAATTTAAAATTACAGCTTCCAAGGACATCGGGTGTATATGGAGATTTCTCAAGTAATTATCTCCACATACAAAATCTGGGCCGACGGGAAATGTCCGCATTTATTTATGGATCTCAAATAATTCTAAATTTCTGACAAATTTTATGAAAATTTTAGACTGGGAAAAACTTCTTAAAACAAATCGGAAGATGGGTTTATATGTAGGTACTATGTCACAAAGTTGTTCGGTATGACCCATCTTCGAACTCAACATGCCTGTCAAAAAAAAATATAGAACGTTAGGTTCTACTGCTATATTACCTTAAAATTGTACCTTTATCAAGAGTACATAAAGGGCCAAAAATCGATATTTTAATATGTTAAAAATAGACAATACAATTCAATTAATTCAGCCCATATTCTAGTAAAACCTACTTTTTATATCACCGTGAAATTTCACTATATAAATAATGGTCTGAAATCCATTAATTCGTTTTTCGTTGTTCGATAAAAACCCTAATGGAATCTAATTTATCGAAATATTTCTTTAGTTACAAAGATAGGAAGTGTTTTTCAAAGTCTGTTTCGCCGGGCAAAATTTCTACGACTCCTGCTCAGACTCCGACTCCAGCAAAATCTTCAGACTCCGGCTCCGACTCCACAGCCCTGGTTTCAGCGTTGCCAGAATTGTTTCACCAAAAACCGCTAGATTTGTCCAAAAAACTAGCCAAAAAAAGCTAAAAAATTTAAAAAAATAGCTAGAAAAAAGCTAAATTTTTTTGTATCAAAAGTCACATTTTTGATTGAAATTTAACAAACGTAAAGGCTTTATTTCACTTAAAAAGCATAATATTTTAATTGTATTCAATTTAATTCCATTTCTGTGAGACTGTAAGAAAATCTAAGTCATATTAGCTCTGTTGGCGTACTCGATACATTTTGATTACTATCACAAATTTTTACTGGAAGTCCTTCGTTTATATTTCCTTGTAAAAACATTTTTCTCAGTGAACTTGCAATTGTCAGTTGGTTAATCATGTCACATAGAACTGCATTAGAAAATGTCACATAGGACTGCATTAGAAAATATCTATATATTTCGTTTTAACTGAATTAATGATAAATTCGTGAACGTGTACACTTCTCCTAATTTTACCCAAGAGAATAAACCCCATTATAACTGTCTTGCAAGTTTATAATGAATAACTTTTATTCGAAAATTTCTCAAACCTACTGTTGTCCAATTTTCGTAAATGTAAATCCATCCCATTAATAGCAGATTTGTTTTGATCCTATCACTACGAATTTTTTATTGCATTTTTTTGGTGTTAAAAAAAATAATACCACATTCAAAACTTTATTTCCTTAATTATTTCTATGTTCGGTTCCAAAGATTTTGTACACTAATGATTTTTGTATTGATTCCGAGTCAAATTTGAATTTATTCGTTTTCTCAGCTTTTTCTTCATGAGCTATCACAGTGCTTTAAAAACGTGCTAACGAAAACTTAAATTTTCAAATTCAGACTCGACTTTAAGTAGAAATTAGATAAAAACGAAGTTTTATCCATATTTCAATAGGAACATGCCGAAAATAAAAAAGCCAAAAATAGCTAAAAGGGTCATGAAAAAAAGCCAGAAAAAAAGCTATAAGCTAAATGCATTTTTTTCCCGCTAAACGTCTTCAAAAAAAGCCAAATCTAGCGGGAAAAAAGCTAAATTGGCAACGCTGCCTGGTTTCAACAAACATGCTACATGTTTTCTGTGAAAAGTAACATTTTGCTCTTGGAACAGGGTTGGGGTGATCATGTTCCTTCTTTGCGTGTACATGAGTTATCGGTCGATAGATTTGTATTTGAGATATAAAACATTTTGGGTCATTTTCACAGTTTTTTGACTTAGTAGTAACGATTTTACAAGGACAAGGCGGATATTTTTGCCCAAATCGGAAAAAACATATAAAAAGGGCTATATATAAATCTGAACCGATTTCAACCAAACTTGCCGCGGACGCTAAGAATGTTAATTCTACTCACTGTGCAAAATTTCAGGTAAATCGGAGTAAAAAATTTGCCTCTGCACCCAAAAAATTAATAGAGAAAAGTTTACTTGATTCAAGCCGTAGCGGTGTCAAAAGTACGGTAAGTACGGGTTTCTACATCCAAGAAGAAAATTCTTAATTTAATCCCGAAAATATTAGGTACAGAATTCTTAACTTTTTTCAATCGTGTTTGTGCTTCATTTAAGTACCCAGCAAAAAAAGCGTCGCCAAAAAAGTAATGAAAATGTTCTTTTTGGATCCGGAAGTGGTGCAAAATTGACGCAGAAGCGATGAATTTAACATGGGCTTGTCATAGGGCGGAAGTCCTCCATTTCAACAGCCGTTGAAATGAATTTGCATCACTTCTTTAGATGTGATCCGAATTCAATGGTTTGGATGTAAATTAAAAAAATTCTGTGATATATTGTCAAATAAATAATTTTTACATTTTTTTTTTTAATTTTTAATGAATTCTAAAGCTTATCAGAAACGTTTGACCTCAAATATTTTCAAAAATTCACAATTTTTTCAGATGGGATTTAGCATATTTTTCGACAAAATTTAATCGATTTGTACCATTTTTTGAATTCTTACTCTGTTTTTAACCTATTTGAAACAAAAAAAGTTAAAATTACCCAATAAAAGTATGAAAAAAACGAGTTATAAAAAATTGTATTAAAAGAACTTCCTGGGTAGTTAAAATAAAGAACATCATTGGGAGTGCATCTTCTGGAAGTGCTTTTAAAGTTGTGCCTTTGGAAGAACTTCCAAATTTTTTTGCTGGGTATGGGAAGTGCTTGATTCAAGCCTCGTGAAGCTCTATTTAATCCTAATCCACACTTGATTCAATCCATTATGCATTTAAGCTTATAGTAGTAGTAGTAGTAGTAGTAGTAGTAGTAGTAGTAGTAGTAGTAGTAGTAGTAGTAGTAGTAGTAGTAGTAGTAGTAGGTAATCTTTTATTGATGAATTCAATTCAATATTTTGTTATTACGACTTTGACTTAAAGCGTCGTCAGTCGGCGGTTAAAATGTAAGCTTTGGTTCCAAGTTACAAATACAAAGTATACAACTAAAATATTTATAATTGAAAGTATTTATGAATATTCTGACAATATCAAATTTTTGTAATTAATTGCTGATATCAAATATCGCACTAAATTTTTCCAGCCATCCTCATATCTCCCGTTCAATATATTAATTACTTCATGTTCAGTCAGTATCGGCTTTGTGAAATAACAAATCCTATAGCCATTATAAATGGGGCATTTTCCTAAGCTTATATTAAACCCAATTAGCGCTTAATTTGAGCCAAAATGAACTTGTTTTAAGTGGAATCAAGGATTAGGTCAATTTTTTTATTCTTGAATAAAATCCCACTATGCGTGATCCAAGAATGATCTGTAAAGGGTGATACGGTCAAAATTTGGTCAATATAAACTTGACGTATTTCTTTCAATTTTGCATTTAAAAAACCTGAACACCCCTCATTTTGAAGGTGTGTGTGTGTGTAGAATGTTAGGTTAGGTTAGGTTAAAGTGGCAGCCCGATTAAGATTCAGGCTCACTTAGACTATTCAGTCCATTGTGATACCACATTAACTAAAAGTACCTATTACATATGGGCACTTCTAGTTTTAACCGCTGAACCTTCTTGATTATTTTTCTTTGTTGAACCAACCAGATTGTTCCAAAAACAGTAGCAGACTGCTTAAGTTAACGTTTTCCAGATCCGCCAGTAATCTGAAGCTATATGCTCCTAAAAGTTGCTTGCGCTTTACACAAAATGCAGGACACTCACACAAGAGGTGTTTAATTGATTCTTTTTCCTCCGCATCATGACAGCTCATACAATAGTCATTATACTTCGCGCCAATAGTTTTTGCAAAATCGCCTATCAGGCAGCGACCCGTTATAGCAGATATCAGGAGTGATATCTGACGTCTCGAGAACATTAGCATATCTAGTGTGCGGTTTAAGTTGAAATGGGGCCATATTTGCTTGGTGTCGTTACAACCCTTGCAATTCTCCCATCGAACATTTGCCATCATAACAGCCTTCTCACGCAGCATGAGCTTGCAGGTAGCTAGGGGCATACCAACAAATTCTAGTTCCCCTGGAATATGTAAGGTAGTCCCTAGCCTTGCCAACTCATCCGCTTCGCAGTTCCCCGGTATGTTCCTATGGCCAGGCACCCATATTAGGTGAATATTGTACTGCTCAGCCATCTCATTGAGAGATTTGCGGCAGTCGATGGCCGTTTTCGAGTTGAGGAACACAGAGTCCAAGGATTTTATTGCAGGTTGACTGTCTGAGTATATATTAATGCCCACATTTTTTGGAACATTACTTCTCAGCCAATTCGCCACCTCTCTTATTGCTAATATTTCAGCCTGAAAAACACTACAGTGATTAGGTAATCTTTTCGCTATTCGAAGTTCCAGATCATTAGAATATACTCCGAACCCCACTTGTCCATCCAATTTGGAGCCATCAGTGTAGAAATCTATATATTCTTTATTCCCCGGGGTCTGTGTGCACCACGCCTCACTGTTGGGGATTAGAGTCTCAAACTTTTTGTCGAAAAGTGGACTCGCCAAAGTGTAATCCACTACGTTAGGCACATCTGGCATTGTTTTGAGGACAGAACTGTGACCGTAACCTTTTTCCGACCACAGCGATAGTTCGCGCAACCGCACAGCCGTTGTTGCAGCTGACTGTTTGGCCAAAATGTCTAAAGGCAATAGATGCAGCACGACATTAAGGGAATTTGTTCCTGTCTTGCTGAATGCGCCTGAAATACACAAACACGCCATACGCTGAACTTTATCTAAACAAGTCGGTTTCTGAAGTGCCGGCCACCAGACTACAACACCATATAGCATTATAGGTCTAACCACTGCCGTGTATAGCCAATGCACAATTTTTGGTTTCAGTCCCCACTTTTTTCCTATTGCCTTTTTGCACGAGTACAAAGCTACAGTTGCCTTTCTCGCCCTTTCTTCAATATTAAGCTTAAAGTTCAGCTTCCTGTCCAAAATAACGCCAAGGTATTTTGCACATTCACCAAAGGGAATTTCAATACCCCCTAAGGAAATAGGCCTAACCGTGGGAGTTTTGCGATCGTTGCAGTACATGACTAATTCTGTCTTTGCAGGATTTACCCCAAGACCATTGTCTTTCGCCCATTTCTCAGTCATCCGGAGGGCCCTCTGAATAATATCTCTGATTGTGGATGGGAATTTTCCCCTGACTGCCAGAGCCACATCATCTGCGTATGCCACCACTTTTATCCTTTCTTTTTCTAGAGTAACCAGAAGGCTATTTATAGCAACATTCCAAAGAAGAGGTGATAGGACTCCTCCTTGGGGAGTGCCTCTGTTCACATACCTTTGTATGTTTGCTTGTCCTAGTGTGGCTGAAATACGTCTCTTCATTAGCAGTTCGTCTAACAGCCTGAGTATACATGGATCAACATTCAGAGTTGTCAGTCCATTTAATATCGAGCTCGGATGGACATTATTGAACGCCCCTTCGATGTCTAGAAACGCCACGATTGTGTATTCTTTGACAGATAGAGAGCTTTCAATAAAGCTGACTAGTTCATGTAGTGCGGTCTCAGTAGACCTGCCCTTCGAGTATGCATGCTGTCGTTTCGAGAACAAACTTGAATCGATGCTAGTTCTAAGATAAATATCTATCATCCTCTCCAGAGTCTTAAGTAGGAATGAGGATAAGCTGATTGGTCGGAAATCCTTCGCCCTCGAGTGAGAGGCTTTTCCCGCTTTAGGTATGAAAACGACTTTTGTTTCCCTCCACTTTCCTGGGATATATGATAAGTTGATACATCCTTTATATATCACCGACAACCAGGGGATAATTTTGTCAGTTACAGCTTGTAACTCCGCCGGAGTAATTCCATCAGGTCCAGGGGATTTGAATGGTCCAAAGCTATTTAGCGCCCATCTTATTCTAGTTTCCGATACAATTTCCTCGACAGGAAACGACCGCTGAGCAACTGTGGCACCGCCAGTACATGGTTCAACCGTCTGATTTCCAGGAAAATGTGTGTCCAATAGTACCTCCAGCGTCTCCTTACTGGACGTTGTCCAATTGCCCTCCGATGTTTTAATGAAACCTGGAGCGGAGTTGGTGGATGCTAGAACCTTCCGTAGTCTGGAAGCCTCGGACGTATTCTCAATACTGCTGCAGTAAGCATTCCAAGAGTTATGCTGAGCCTTTCTCAGTTCTCGCTTGTATCCTCTCAGATTCTTCTTGTAAGCGTCCCAGTCCTCAGGGGCTCTGGTGGACTTTGCCTTGTTAAAGAGCTTCCTGCAGGATTTCCTCATATTACTTAATTCCGTAGACCACCATGGTGGTCGATGTTTCCCCCTTGGCTTTCCTCTAGGGCATGCAGCTTTCAGTGAGATGTTGAAGGCCTTAGTAATCTGCTCCACTGTGTGTTCGATATCTTGCACATTTCTCATATTTGTCTCTGTTATTTCCGGTATCATCATATTGAACGATTCCCTATACCTATTCCAGCCAGCTTTCCTAACATTTGGCGGAAATATGATCTTGGTGATATGAACATCAAATTTGAAACTGATGTAGCGATGATCTGAGAAGCTGTGTTCACTTAAAACCTGCCACTCAGATATCATTTCATTTAGTTCTTGCGAGGCCAAGGTGATGGCCAAAACCTCTTGCCTGTTTTTAGTGACAAAGGTTGGGACATCTCCCTTGTTGCAAACTACCAGATTAGTACGCAAAATAAACTCTATTAGCGACTCTCCCCTTGCATTAGTATCACTACTTCCCCATATACTATGATGTGCATTCGCATCGCATCCCATAATGAGTTTCGCCTTTGTTTTCAGTGACTCCTCCACTAAGGTCTTAACGGCATATGGAGGCATCTCCCTGTCATGTCCCATGTAGACCGAAGATACCCAATATTTGCATTTGGCTATTTCTAAACTTGCAACGACAGTGTCTGTATTGCACATTGAGGGAAGCAGAAACAAATTGAGCTCGTTTTTAGCAATTATACAGGCTCGATTTACATCATTACCAGTATACTGCAATAGTTTGAACCCCGGAGTACTTAATTCACATATTTTGTTTTTGTAAACATATGGTTCTTGAATAAGAACTATATCTATGTCCCCTTTCATCAGGAGAACTTTTAAGGCAGCACATGCAGCCTTACAATGATGAAGATTTATCTGGAGGATCCGTAGGACCATCGAGATTTTCAACAACCGTCACATCAGCCGCTTCGATCGAGTCATCAAGAATGTCCTCTTCAGAGATATCGGTGACTCTCGCAATAACCATAGGTTCGACTTTGGTGAGTTCTGAGGCAATAGAAGCCTCCTCACGCATACGGTATCTATCCATGTCTTCAACTTTGGTATCTCCCTCGACTTCGCAAGAGGATCCGCTTACTTCTGATTCAGACAGAGGCTTGTCCATTTCTGAATCCTTTAGCTGATCGTTTTTATACACCTTCATTTGGATATAATGAAAGCCATAACATACACGGCCCTGGGACTTTGCCAGATGTGGCAAAGACTGAGTGTTCAATATAAACACTGCATGCCGTCTTGGTCCATCCACTTCATCCAAACGGCCAACCTTCCAATCAGCTGTTGGAAGATCTGGATTGCATCGTTTCCGTCTATTTAAAATAGATTCAGGGTCAGAAGGGTTTGCAGGTATCCAGGCATGTGCTCTAGGTCTAGCCGGTATGTCTTTCTTCTCGACTAACTCTAGAGCAGCTCCTTCCCAAACTTCACCAATTAGTATCAGAGCAGCTTTAAAACATTCTATAGACCTCTGGTCCTCAAATGCGACTAGCTTAAATCGTCCTTGATACCAACCAGCCTCTTGGTGTCGAGGATCTGGGCCGGGAAACTTTTCCAGTACCTGTGAGTAGACGACAGATAGAGCATTCTCAATTTCCCCCCATTTTTGCTTTGGAACCATACCGTCCAATGCTCCTTTATTAATGATAGCCATCACAAGGCTATCTTTAGCAACTGAGGCAAACGATCTTTGATCCCTTTTGGAGGATGGCAGCTCATCCGGCGATAGTTCCCTTTTTTCAGTCTCAAGAATTCCTTGAGCCCATTTTAAGGAATCGCTTTGTTTAGGCGACAACGTGCTTGGGTCGACTGATCCTAACTTCTTTAGGATAAACAAAGCATTTCTGCGTTCCTTGAATCTCTTTCGTGAGGGATTACCTCCTTTTGATGTCGTTACCTTAGAAAAAGTTCGACTTGTCAGAGTGTCGCCACCTGTCGACCCGTCTACAGGTCGACTAATTGGGCCTAACTCTTGGTCATTGCCCAGATTTATAACTCCAGTCGATACCCGTCCACTGGGCCCTGAAGTTAGCAACCCAGTGGATGACTTGGAATTTCGCTGCATGGTGGCTTAATATCCCACCACACTTGAAATTCGTAGTAGGTACCTATTACTATGAGTTTATCCGCTATTGAAAAAACACGTCCGTTCCGTTCGACGGTTGAATAGGAATATCAGAATGTTGCTCCTATTTTGATTTTGGAATTCACTCTTCAGTTGTCAAAATGCCGTCCAAGCAAGAAGAGCAGCGTATCAAAATTTTGCTCGCGCATCGCGAAAATCCGAGCTACTCGCACGCAAAGCTGGCAAAATCGCTAAAAGTTGCCAAATCAACCGTTACAAATGTAATTAAAGTGTTTGGGGAACGTTTGTCGACAGGCAGGAAGTCTGGATCGGGGGGAAATCGAAAACCGGAAGCCGCTGAGACGACAAAGAGAGTTTCCGGTAGTTTCAAGCGAAACCCTAACCTCTCTCTCCGAAATGCCGCAAATAAGCTGGGTGTATCGTCTACAACCGTGCATCGAGCCAAAAAACGAGCCGGGCTATCGACTTACACGAAGGTAGTGACTCCAAATCGCGATGATAAACAAAATACGACGGCCAAAGCGCGATCCCGGAGGCTGTACACGACGATGCTGACGAAGTTTGACTGCGTGGTAATGGACGACGAAACCTACGTCAAAGCCGACTACAAGCAGCTTCCGGGACAAGAGTTTTATACGGCAAAAGGAAGGGGAAAGGTAGCAGATATTTTCAAGCACATAAAACTGTCAAAGTTCGCAAAGAAATACCTGGTTTGGCAAGCCATCTGTACCTGTGGCTTAAAAAGCAGCATTTTCATAGCTTCCGGGACTGTCAACCAAGAAATTTACGTGAAAGAGTGTTTGAATAAACGTCTGCTGCCTTTCCTGAAGAAACACAGTTGCTCCGTACTGTTTTGGCCAGATTTGGCATCTTGCCATTACGGTAAAAAGGCCATGGAGTGGTACGCCGCCAACAACGTGCAGGTGGTTCCCAAGGACAAGAACCCTCCCAACACGCCAGAGCTCCGCCCAATTGAGAAATACTGGGCTATTGTCAAGCGGAACCTAAAGAAGACCAAAAAAACTGCTAAGGACGAGCAGCAGTTCAAGGCAAACTGGCTTTCTGCGGCGAAGAAGGTGGACAAGTTGGCTGTACAAAATCTGATGGCAGGTGTCAAGCGTGAAGCCCGGCAATTCGGATTTGGAAAAGCGAAAGCCTAACTGAATATTTTTCCTGAATTTTATACTAATTGAACTTGAAAAAGAAATTTAATTTGATTTTTTAAATAAACGATTTCACCGATTTACACGCGTTTTCCCTTGACCAAATTTTGACCGTATCACCCTTTACTTGAATTAATCCCGAACCGGATTCGATGTTATTTCATATGCGCTTTAATTTAGTGCGATTTGTACTTATGTTAATCTTAATGTGCGCTTAATTCAAGTGTAAATTTAAACCTATTTAGTACCCATAAAATAAAAATTGATTCATATGTTTTTAACAAATTATCTTAGATGAAGAAGTACACGCAGAGAAGGAATATGATCACCTCAACCATGTTTCGAGAGCAAAATATTATTTTTGGATGGTGACCACGTAACATGTTTATCGCAAAAATGTTGTGTTCTCGCCAAACATAAAATGGTTTCCGAAAACCGATATATAATTTTCGATAAAATAACATGGTTGCGACAAAAATGTAACATTTTGCTCTTGGAATATGTTTGAGGTGATCATATTCCTTCTCTGGGTGTAGTTACATATACATATTTATAATATATGTAATTGATTAAAGTACAAAATACATTTTATTAATAAAACAAGTAAGTAAAGTAGAAAGTCGGGCGGGGCCGACTATATCATACCCTAAACCACCATTACAGAATTAGTAATCATAAGCATTGGTGGGGTAACATATAGGTCTGGGAGATAAACCGCAGTTGCATATTTAAGAAAATTAAGGGGTACATGTCTATGGGTGCTTTGTGTCAATCTGACTATAGCTCATAGTCAGTGTTGCCAGGGAAAATGTTATGTTTACCCTACAATGACAAAAAAAAGTTCCCTACTTTCCTATACATTCCCAAACAATTTTCCCTACTATATTTTTCGTTAAATTTAAAAAATTTTACAAAACCAAAATGGTTCTAAGTACTTTATTATCTTAAAACATGAATATGCAACGTATATAACTTAGAATATAAATTTGTATTACGACCACGGTTGCCACAGTTGGTAGAATTCTACCCAAATTAGTTATCTTTTTTGTTAAATCTTTATAAAAATAAAATTTTGGAAAAAGTTTCTATAAACACATTTTTGTGAGAAATTTTTCTATAGAAATAAAATTTTGACAATAAATTCTATAGAAATAAAATTTTGAGACAAAATTCCACAGAAATAAAATTTTGAGAAAATTTTTTGTAGAAATAATATTTTTTCGTTTTGTTTGTTATTGTTGGCTTCTCTTCAATCGTTATTGTTGTTTTTTTGATCTCAGCTTAAAGCCATGCATTGACTAAACTACAAGTGTAGCTTAACCAACTGCTGCAAGTAGAGGATGCTGATGAGGAATGTGGTAATTCCGAAACAGCTGTACATCCAACCATCTTGCAGTCTATAGGGCTTTGCCCAAATAAATTTGACAAGCATACTTTTCCTCTGTTGGTTAAGCTACACTTGTAGTTTAGTCAATGCATGGATTTAAGCTGAGATCAAAAAAACAACAATAAGAAATAATATTTTGAAAAAAAATCTATAGAAATACAATTTTTACAAAATGTTCTATAGAAATAAAATGTTGACAAAATTTTCTACCGGAATAAAGTTTACCACACATTGTTAAAGATCAAGCCTTGCCGGCTTCTAATTTCCTCCTCTAGAGCCACCAAAATGTAAAAATTATTACAAATTGTGTTGAATGCAAATGTCCTACATTGTGGCCCTACGTCCCTACAAGAGGCTAAATATTAGAAAAACCCTACATATAGGGAATTTCCCCTACTTCTAGCAACAGTGGCTGTGTTGATATTGCACCTACGGAGTTAGTATACGGAGATAGTTGTGCCCATTATTAAAAAAGAGAAAATCGTTAAATTACTGTGGGTAATAAATACAAATTTGTAAAAATCGAGCAATATTCTTATGTAAGAGCTACAAGTACGTATAAGTAGGATCGGCTAGTACATCCAAATTTGAAATTTGAGTAACATTGGTTAATAAATAAGAGTACTATGGCCAAATTTGGGAAAATCGAGCGATGCATATATATGGAAGCTATATCTAAATCTGAACCAATTTGCAATATTTTGCTGGTTTGATTAATACCACAAAAGGTTGCCTTGAGCAAGATTTGAGTAAGATCAGTTAAGAAATGAGGCCTGTATGGTCAAACATAAGGTTATTAGGGGCGAATTTTTCAAAATCGGGTGATACATATATGGGAGCTATATCTACATCTGAACCGATTTCGATGACATTTTGCATATATAGTTAGTACTACAGAGGACTGGATCTAGCCAACTTTTAGTATGGCCAAATTTGGGAAAATCGGGCTATACATATATATGGGAGCTATATCTAAATCTGAACCGATTTCGATGATTTTTTTGCACATATAGTTACTGCTATAGAAGACTACATTTAGCCAAATTTGAGTAAGATCGGTTGATAAATAAGGGGTTTATGGCAAAATTTAGAAAAATCGGGCGGTACATATATGGGAGCTATAGCTAAATCTGAACCGATTTCGATGATTTTTTGCACATATAGTTAGTGCTATAGAAGACGATATTTAGCCAAATTTGAGTAAGATCGGTTGATAAATAAGGGTTTTATGGCCAAATTTAGAAAAATCGGGCGATACATATATATGAGAGCTATATCTAAATCTGAACCGATTCGGACGAAATTTTGCAGACTTGAAGGGCGATGGAAAAGATTACCTTTTGCCAAATTTGGTGACGATCCATTTGAAAAAAAGCGCAACGTGATCCCATTTGTCGAAATCGGGCGATACATATATATGGGAGCTATATCTAAATTTGATCCGATTTCTTCCAAATTCAATAGCGTTCGTCCTTGTGCCCAAAAAACTCGCTGTACCAAATTTCATCAAAATCGGTTAATAATTGCGACCGGAATCCTGTGAACAACAAATACATGGACAGACGGACGGACACCAAGCGCTAGATCGACTCAGGAGGTGATTCTGAGTCGATCGGTATATATTTTATGGGGTCTAAAATCAATATTTCTGGTAGGCACATTTTTTGGCCGATCAAACTTATTATATCCTGACCACTATGTGGTTTAGGGTATACAAAAAGAGAAAATCGCCAAATTAGTGTGGGTAATAAATACAAATTTGTAAAAATCGAGCAATATTCTTATGTACGACCTACAAGTACGTATAAGTACGATCGGCTAGTACATCAAAATTTGAAATTTGAGTAACATTGGTTAATAAATAAGAGTACTATGGCCAAATTTGGGAAAATCGAGCGATGCATGTATATGGAAGCTATATCTAAATCTGAACCAATTTGCATAATATTTTGCGGGTTTGATTAATACCACAAAAGGTTACCTTGTGCAAGATTTGAGTAAGAACAGTTAAGAAATGAGGCCTGTATGGTCAAACATAAGGTTATTAGGGGCGAATTTTTCAAAATCGGGTTATTCATATATGGGAGCTATATCTACATCTGAACCGATTTCGATGAAATTTTGCACATATAGTTAGTACTACAGAGGACTGGATCTAGCCAACTTTTAGTAAGATGGGTTAATAAATAAGGGTTCTATGGCTAAATTTGGGAAAATCGGGCTATACATATATATGGGAGCTATATCTAAATCTGAACCGATTTCGATGATTTTTTGCACATATAGTTAGTACTATAGAAGATTATATTTAGCCAACTTTGAGTAAGATCGGTTGATAAAAAAAAGGTTTTGTGGCCAAATTTGTGATGAAATCGGGCGATACATATATATGAGAGCTATATCTATTTGGATGAAATTTTGCAGACTTGAAGGGCAATGGAAAATATTACCTTTTGCCAAATTTGGTGACGATCCGTTTGAAAAAACGCGCAACGTGACCCCATTTGTCGAAATCGGGCGATAGATATATATGGGAGCTATATCTAAATTTGATCCGATTTCTTCCAAATTTAATAGCGTTCGTCCTTGTGCCCAAAAAACTCCCTGTACCAAATTTCATCCAAATCGGTTAATAATTGCGACCGGAATCCTGTGAACAACAAATACATGGACAGACGGACGGACGGACACCAAGCGCTAGATCGACTCAGGAGGTGATTCTGAGTCGATCGGTATATATTTTATGGGGTCTAAAATCAATATTTCTGGTAGGCACATTTTATGGCCGATCAAACTTATTATACCCTGACCACTATGTGGTTTAGGGTATAAAAATGAAAAATAATATAAAGCATAAATAATTTAATTTAATAATAATATAGTTTTATTTACCAAATCAGCAGTTATGGCACGCACACGCACTGAAAAACCATGTTTGGACATGGTTGCCGCATCCATTTAATGCTTATCTAGAGCATGTAATTGCCGCGAAAACCATGTATTTTGTCTTTGTAAAAATAGTTTTCGAGCGGAGAAAAATGTATGGTGGCAATAAGCATTTGAATGGTTCTCAAATACCGCAAACATGTTTTATCATTTAAATGATAGAATTTGAAACCATTAAATGGTCGTGTCCACACGTCACGTCGACCGCTAATTATGGCTCGATCAAAGAAGTTATCGATTACGGAGTGTGGACGTGTTGACCCTCTCGCTTTTCTAGTGAAGTGAATTAATATTGAAACTATTGAGTTTTTATATTTGTATCGAAACAAAAATTAGTGTCTCGAATACTCCTGCTGGATTTTTAGTGAGTTGTCAGATCAAGCCCGGCGGCAAAAATCCACTTGCGCAGTTCTAATATCGATAGACGTGTGTCGGTTCGACTATTGGTGAGTGCGACCAAGGCAAGAGTTGGCCCAAACATTGGTCCTTACGATCCGCGAAAGAAATTAGCGACCAAAAGCTTCAAGGTACGTACTCATTGTTTCTATATGACGAATTGGCCCAAGAAAAGTGTTTGATTTGACTCTGAGATTTATTGGAAGCCCTCATTTTATTTGGAGGTTAGCCTGGAATAGAAACAAAATTGTCGAAGAAGATATTCGTCATATATATCATTGGATGATCCGTTATTTGTCCCTGACAATTTGCATTTTGTCTTTCTGTTGTTTACATATTTGATTGGTGACTGCGCAGCCAGCAGCCGCTATTTCGCAGCGCACATAAATATATACGAATGTGTTTGTTTTGTTTGTCTGTCTCTTGGAGTTGGCGCACACAGGTACATACATGTGCAGATTAATTGTTATCGAATGGTCTCGTAGTTTTATGAGGTGACAGCTTACACATTTTAAGAGAACGGCATATAACAGAAAAACACAAGAGTAATTGGTGGATTTGTACCCACTTGCGAAAAGAAGAAAATTAGAGAAGTTGAATCGACGATTATTATATGTGGGTTGAATAAGCTGGAGATAAAAACAAAACAACTATTTATTGTGATTGATTTGAATTGTCCCATACATTCGTTTGTGCGGATTATTTATCAAGTGTAGGATTTTTGATGAGAACAAATAGATTTATTCATATCGCATTAAATGAATACTAATATTGATATGCCCCACGACATGTAATTTTTAACCTGGACAAAGCTAATGCAATTGTCAGAGAAATTATTTATTTGAAATTCGGTTTCTTTGGAATTAATTTCGCTATTTGGGATTATTGGATAATTTTATTGACCCTTAAAGGAATCCCTGGTTCCAGTTTTTTAGTGTGATTGTGTTCAATTTATTTTCGATTGATATGGGTTTATTGGAGGATTTTCTTAGTCTATGTGAGGAGGTTTCATTGTATGAAGCTAGAATGAAAAGTGCAGACACTAGCAAGTACAATGAGACTACCATAGAGGCGGAGCGGAATGAAATTCAGGAACTTTGGTCAGAGTGGAAAGACGCTTTGAAGAACTGTAATGCCGATGCAGAATTGACAAAAACAAATAAGGCCACTATTATGAAAAGTAGAACAGAGGCTCAGACCAAATATATGAACTGTATGACTTTAATAGGTGAATGGAAATTGAAGATTGCCCCAACACCTGTAAGCCAAAAGACACCGTCGTCTTCTGTTAGTGTACCGCCATGCGATACACAAGTGTTCCAGGGTGACTATATGGCGTGGCCCAGCTTTCGCGATCTCTTTACCGCGATATACATAAACAATAAGAAGCTCAGCCCAGTTGAGAAATTATATCATTTATTTCAAAAAACTGCTGGGGAGGCGAGAGATATCAATAGAAATGTCCCATTGACATCGGAAGGCTTTGAGATAGCTTGGGCGAATCTCAAGAGCCAATATGAAAATAAAAGAATATTGATAAATAATCAGTTGAGAGTTTTGTTCAATTTGTCTCATTGTACCCAAGAGTCGGCAAGTGGACTCAGACAACTACACAAGGACATTACGAATTGTATATCAGTTCTCAAGCTGTATGACATAGACGTGCATTCTTGGGACCCCATATTTGTGTTTCAATGCTCATCGAAGATGCCCCGTCTCACATTGTCATTATGGGAGCAATCCATTGAGAGGAAGATGGAACTCCCAAAATGGGATGATCTCAGTAAATTTCTTATAGAGAGGTTTCACACTTTAGAGAGTGTTACAGACATGATAGGAGATTCATCTCACCGTCAGATATACAACAATACAGATAAGGCTAAGCAACTTAAAGTCCACCATATGAAGACTAACATTAGGTGCATATTGTGTAGGGGCAACCATGTTTTGAAATCTTGCCCCAAATTTGTCGCAATGGATCCCAAAGCTAGGTTGGCAGTAGCGAAGAAAAATGGTTTTTGTCTCAATTGTTTGACTCTTGGCCACAAGGTGGCGAAATGTTCGAATAGGGATTCTTGTTCGAAGTGTAATTTTTCGCATCATACTCTGCATCATATCCCTAAGGCGACACAGCAAAATGAGACATCGAATATAGATATGGCTCAATCTTCCCAAAATCAGAATATACAGTCCGCTGAAATACCTTCGACGTCTGAGAACGTGAGAGCATATCACACTTCGGTGTCAAATAAGACCATGCTAGCGACAGCGTGGGTTAATATTTTAAGGGATGGGGCTTCGTATAAAGCTAGAGCACTTATTGACCCATGCTCTGATGAAACTTTTGTCTCAAGAAGAATTCAGAAATTGTTGAAGTTGCCAACGAAAGCGGTTTCTGCAGATATTATGGGATTAGGCGGAGAATTTTTAACAAAATGTTCTGAAATTGCCTTTTTTAAGATTGGCTCTATAACTCAGCCAAAGTTTTCGATTGATATAGACGCTTTAGTTGTACAGGATGTTACCGGCAATGTGCCGACACACTCTTTTGGAAATGTGGCGAATGATCAGCTTCCAAATTTGGATTTTGCGGATCCACATTTTTATCGAACTGGCCCAGTGGATATTCTCCTAGGGGGAAATTTATACCCGTTGATTCTACTCAAGGGAGTGGAACACGGTATTCTCGGTTCACTGGTGGCCCAAGAGACAGTTTTTGGTTGGGTATCGGGATCCCGTCGGAAGGTCAATGTTTCGCTTTGCACCAGAGTGTCCATTGATGACCAACTGAAAACTTTTTGGGAAGTGGAGGAAGTCCCGAAAAAGTTGATTGTCTCAGATGAGGACAAGATTTGTGAGCATATATATAGCTCTAATACTGTCAGAACTCCGGAAGGGAGATATATGGTAGATTTGCCTTTTCGTCCTGACAATCCATTGTCGTCGTCAAAGAGTTCTAACAGGTATGTGGCACTTAGTCAATTCCTGCGGAATGAAAAATCGCTATGTCGTAGACCGAAACTCAAGAAAATGTATGACGATGTGATGCATGAATATCTGGCCCTGGGACACATGGAAATGGTGAAGCCACCAAGTGACAGTGATAGTGGAGGTTATTTTTATTTACCCCATCATGGTGTCTTTAAACCGGAAAGCACCACAACGAAATTGAGGGTGGTATTTAATGCATCGTGTCCCTCAGCAAACGCAAAGAGTTTGAATGATGCACTGTTTACTGGCCCAGTGTTGCAATCAGATATAGTATCATTAATTTTGAATTGGCGCATGTTCAAATTTGTCTTTTATGCAGACATTTCTAAGATGTATCGGCAAGTGATTGTCAACCCGAAACATGTCCCATATCAAAGAATTTTGTATAGGTCATCTCCGGATGATGAGATCTGCGACTATCATTTGAAGACAGTGACGTTTGGCGTCAACTGTGCGCCATTTTTGGCCCTACGTGCGCTTTTGCAATTAGCAGAAGATGAGAAGGAAAAATATCCTATGGGTTCAAAAATTCTGAAATATAATATGTACGTAGATGATTCTTTAGTGGGGTCACATACATTAGAAGACGCAGTAGAGGCTCGAGATCAATTGATCGGTATATTGAAATCAGGTGGATTCCAACTTAGGAAGTGGACGTCCAATGATATTAATATTTTGAAAGATTTGCCCCTCGATCATCTCCTTAGTAAAGAATTTTTGGATTTTGGAGAAAAAAGCACAACAAAAATGTTGGGTTTACGATGGAACGCGGTGGCTGATTCTTTCTATTTTGTGACGGAGAAATTGCCCCAAAAGGAAAGCTTTACGAAAAGAGAGGTGCTATCAGCCATAGCTCGTTTATTTGACCCATTGGGATGGCTCTCACCAGTTTTAGTAAAAGCCAAAATTCTGCTGCAGTTGATGTGGCTCGACAAAATCGGTTGGGATGATCCCATTAGGCCTTTAACGTTTGTAAAGTGGAAAAGATTTGTGTCAGATTACGGTGAAATAGATAAGATAATGATTCCACGGTGGGTTCACTATTCTCCAAATTGTATAGTCGAATTCCATGATTTTTCGGATTCTTCGGAATTAGCATATGCCGCTGCGGTATATATTAGAATAGAAGTGGAAGGGAATATCTATACGCATCTACTTGTTTCGAAGTCTAAGGTAGCACCGATTAAGAAATTATCTGTCCCACGGTTGGAGCTTTGCGGAGCGTTGTTATTAGCTAAGTTGGCTGATGCTATACTACCTCAATTACAAATACATCAATGTGCATTTTTTCCCAGGACTGACTCAACAATAGTTTTATCGTGGCTGAGAAAACCGTCTCACTGCTGGACCACATTTGTGGCAAATAGGGTTGCCATAATACATGAAAAAGTGCATAAAGGTTGGGGGCATGTCAATACATCAGAAAATCCTGCCGACCTGGCAACCCGGGGGCTGACCCCTTTAGAGATCAAGGGGTGTGAATTATGGTGGAAAGGTCCTTCGTGGCTACGAAAAGAAAAACAGTATTGGCCCACAACACAGGAGGTACCGGAGACGTCCATTGATGCTAAAAGGGTGAAAGTTCATATTGCTAGGTCGTCAGAAGATGAAAACTTCTTGGATAGGTTTTCATGCCTAGCTAGAGCTATGCGAGTGTTAGCATACATTTATAGGTTCATAAATAGCGTTCACCCATCTCGAAAGTCGTCTGTCTACTGCGGAGTTGACTCACTCAAAGCGACGTTTAATTGTAATGTCGCAGAAACTTCATTTTCCTTTGGAATATAGTTGCCTTGAGAAAAAGAAAAGGATTCCTTCAGATAGCTCTCTTCTTTCGTTAACCCCTTTCATAGACAACAACGGAGTAGTGAGAGCGAATGGTCGCTTAGGCTCTACTACAGCACTGTCTTATGAACAGAGGCTCCCATTTATTTTGGCTTACAAAAGCAAATTGGCTCAACTTTACATTGATTTTATCCATACACTGACCCTTCATGGCGGGATACAGTTAACTCTAGCCACTAGCCGATTAGAGTGCTGGATTATTCGCGGAAGATTGTTAGTGAAAACCCGCATTAATAATTGTCGACAGTGTGTTGTAACGAGAAATCAAAGGCAGGGACAGATTATGGCACCTCTCCCGGAAGATAGGACAACCTTCCATCGTCCGTTCGCCATTGCAGGGGTTGACTTCGCTGGCCCATATGAACTTAAGACGTTTCAAGGACGCGAATGCCGATTGATGAAGGGCTATGTCTGCTCGTTCGTCTGCTTCACCACCAAAGCGATACATTTGGAGCCAGTTACAGATCTATCTACCTCAGCATTTCTAGCGGCGTTTTCCCGATTCGTGGCGCGTCGCGGCTGTCCGCATAAAATGTATTCAGATAATGGGCGGAACTTTGTCGGAGCTGCCCGAGAGCTGCAGATCAATCTCAGAAAAATTGTTTCAGAGCTCAGGCTGGCGTTAAAAGCTGCAAAACACACCTCAAGAAAATATCTCGACAGATACGCCACATATTTGAGGAATTTGCCACAATACTTAGGTTAGGTTAGATTAAAGTGGCAGCCCGATTAAGATTCAGGCTCACTTAGACTATTCAGTCCATTGTGATACCACATTAACTAAAAGTACCTATTACATATGGGCACTTCTAGTTTTAACCGCTGAACCTTCTTGATTATTTTTCTTTGTTGAACCAACCAGATTGTTCCAAAAACATTAGCAGACTGCTTAAGTTAACGTTTTCCAGATCCGCCAGTAATCTGAAGCTATATGCTCCTAAAAGTTGCTTGCGCTTTACACAAAATGCAGGACACTCACACAAGAGGTGTTTAATTGATTCTTTTTCCTCCGCATCATGACAGCTCATACAATAGTCATTATACTTCGCGCCAATAGTTTTTGCAAAATCGCCTATCAGGCAGCGACCCGTTATAGCAGATATCAGGAGTGATATCTGACGTCTCGAGAACATTAGCATATCTAGTGTGCGGTTTAAGTTGAAATGGGGCCATATTTGCTTGGTGTCGTTACAACCCTTGCAATTCTCCCATCGAACATTTGCCATCATAACAGCCTTCTCACGCAGCATGAGCTTGCAGGTAGCTAGGGGCGCATACCAACAAATTCTAGTTCCCCTGGAATATGTAAGGTAGTCCCTAGCCTTGCCAACTCATCGGCTTCGCAGTTCCCCGGTATGTTCCTATGGCCAGGCACCCATATTAGGTGAATATTGTACTGCTCAGCCATCTCATTGAGAGATTTGCGGCAATCGATGGCCGTTTTCGAGTTGAGGAACACAGAGTCCAAGGATTTTATTGCAGGTTGACTGTCTGAGTATATATTAATGCCCACATTTTTTGGAACATTACTTCTCAGCCAATTCGCCACCTCTCTTATTGCTAATATTTCAGCCTGAAAAACACTACAGTGATTAGGTAATCTTTTCGCTATTTGAAGTTCCAAATCATTAGAATATACTCCGAAACCCACTTGTCCATCCAATTTGGAGCCATCAGTGTAGAAATCTATATATTCTTTATTCCCCGGGGTCTGTGTGCACCACGCCTCACTGTTGGGGATTAGAGTCTCAAACTTTTTGTCGAAAAGTGGACTCGCCAAAGTGTAATCCACTACGTTAGGCACATCTGACATTGTTTTGAGGACAGAACTGTGACCGTAACCTTTTTCCGACCACAGCGATAGTTCGCGCAACCGCACAGCCGTTGTTGCAGCTGACTGTTTGGCCAAAATGTCTAAAGGCAATAGATGCAGCATGACATTAAGGGAATTTGTTCCTGTCTTGCTGAATGCGCCTGAAATACACAAACACGCCATACGCTGAACTTTATCTAAACCAGTCGGTTTCTGAAGTGCCGGCCACCAGACTACAACACCATATAGCATTATAGGTCTAACCACTGCCGTGTATAGCCAATGCACAATTTTTGGTTTTAGTCCCCACTTTTTTCCTATTGCCTTTTTGCACGAGTACAAAGCTACAGTTGCCTTCCTCGCCCTTTCTTCAATATTAAGCTTAAAGTTCAGCTTCCTGTCCAAAATAACGCCAAGGTATTTTGCACAATCACCAAAGGGAATTTCAATACCCCCTAAGGAAATAGGCCTAACCGTGGGAGTTTTGCGATCTTTGCAGTACATGACTAATTCTGTCTTTGCGGGATTTACCCCAAGACCATTGTCTTTCGCCCATTTTTCAGTCATCCGGAGGGCCCTCTGAATAATATCTCTGATTGTGGATGGGAATTTTCCCCTGACTGCCAGAGCTACATCATCTGCGTATGCCACCACTTTTATCCTTTCTTTTTCTAGAGTAACCAGAAGGCTATTTATAACAACATTCCAAAGAAGAGGTGATAGAACTCCTCCTTGGGGAGTGCCTCTGTTCACATACTTTTGTATGTTTGCTTGTCCTAGTGTGGCTGAAATACGTCTCTTCATTAGCAGTTCGTCTAACAGCCTGAGTATACATGGATCAACATTCAGAGTTGTCAGTCCATTTAATATCGAGCTCGGATGGACATTATTGAACGCCCCTTCGATGTCTAGAAACGCCACGATTGTGTATTCTTTGACAGATAGTGAGCTTTCAATAAAGCTGACTAGTTCATGTAGTGCGGTCTCAGTAGACCTGCCCTTCGAGTATGCATGCTGTCGTTTCGAGAACAAACTTGAATCGATGCTAGTTCTAAGATAAATATCTATCATCCTCTCCAGAGTTTTAAGTAGGAATGAGGATAAGCTGATTGGTCGGAAATCCTTCGCCCTCGAGTGAGAGGCTCTTCCCGCTTTAGGTATGAAGACGACTTTTGTTTCCCTTCACTTTCCTGGGATATATGATAAGTTGATACATCCTTTATATATCACCGACAACCAGGGGATAATTTTGTCAGTTACAGCTTGTAACTCCGCCGGAGTAATTCCATCAGGTCCAGGGGATTTGAATGGTCCAAAGCTATTTGCCACAATACTTGCTTTAATAGAATGCTGTCTCAACTCGAGACCACTTTCGCCTGTATCGGACAATCAAGAAGATTTGTCCGCTCTAACCCCAGGCCACTTTTTGATTGGCACTTCGTTGTTGGCCCCAGCAGAGTCTGAGGAAATACCTTCTAAGACTGCGCTTCTTAATCGCTGGAGAAAAGTGAAGATAATCCAACAGGAGTTTTGTCGCCGTTGGAAGACGGAATATCTATCCGAGCTTCAAAAGCGTTTTCGGTGGAAGTCACCTCAAGACAATTTGGCCCTTAATGACCTCGTGGTAATACGTCAAGAATCGATTGGCCCAACAGACTGGCGTCTGGGAAGAGTAGTAAGACTGTATCCAGGGAAGGACAATCACGTTCGGGTGGTTGATGTTAGAACTCAAAGCGGTATTATTACCCGTCCCGTCCACAAGCTTGTACTTCTACCACGCTCACAAGAATAAAATAGTCATAATCAAACATTTTATCTGGCCCACAACTAGTTGATTTTAACCCTATGCTTGATTGTAAATGCTGTATCTCACCTTTCACAGATGAACTTCGACGACGATTATCTGTGCCCCTTGTGTATCTCGAGACATCCTTTGCGACGATGCCGCCGTTTTCTCGCGATGAACCCAATAGAGAAAAGAAGTCTTATTACAGGCAAATCTGCGTGTAAAAACTGCTTAGGACTATCACATGAGCTTGAGGGTTGCCGTAGTAAATCTGTGTGCTTCAGATGTGCTATGTTGCACCACACGCTACTGCATTTGCCAGAGGAAACATACCCAACGTGTTGGCTTCAAATGACGGCTTGGGCAATAATGACAAGCGACAATACGCCAACAGAGCGCAACTTGGTCCGGGTACTTCTAGACCCGACCATCTCATCGAGTTATTATACACCAACAACAAGCTTCCCCATGGCGTGGAAAAAGTGTACTGAACGCCTGTCCAGTTGTCAGGGGTTCATGACTGCGTTAGAACTGCCACGATTCATTTGGCACGGCGAATAGAGGAGGCCATGGTCAGTCCGACAGTCCAAATAATCGGTGGACCCATTAAGGAGAAGCATGGCCCGTCAGAATTGGCAGACTACAGGTTTTACATTCCGTACCCATGCAACATTGTGTTGGGAGCAGATGTCTCAAGGCTCGTATACCTAGGCTTGCCGGAGCAAGACTCAAACGGATATTTCGTTCAACGAACTATCTTTGGGACATCATTCTTTGGGGAGGTCGAGGCTGAACCAATCAACTAGAGCGAGGGCCAGTGTGTTATTAGTATAATCTTCCATCATAATCAGTACATGAATTTCAAAATTTTTGGTTACAATTACTTAGACATAAGTCCGGTTGTTTACATCATGAACTTTAATTTTCTTTTCTTAAATCGATTTAACTGAATTGCTGCTAATTTAATTGAAGTCTTTGCACAGTGATGCAAGGGGGCGGCATGTCCACACGTCACGTCGACCGCTAATTATGGCTCGATCAAAAAAGTTATCGATTACGGCGTGTGGACGTGTTGACCCTCTCGCTTTTCTAGTGAAGTTTTTTTGTTTCTTTTTTTACTCTTGTTTTTTCATTCGAAAAATTGTCGTGGTTGTGAAAGGAGCCGAATTAAATCCTAGTATTTTCATAGAAGCTAACAAAAGCTAAGCTAAAAACAGTATACAATTTACAGTGTAAATAAAGGGAATTAATATTGAAACTATTGAGTTTTTATATTTGTATCGAAACAAAAATTAGTGTCTCGAATACTGCTGCTGGATTTTTAGTGAGTTGTCAGATCAAGCCCGGCGGCAAAAATCCACTTGCGCAGTTCTAATATCGATAGACGTGTGCCGGTTCGACTATTGGTGAGTGCGACCAAGGCAAGAGTTGGCCCAAACAGGTCGGGAAAATCATATTCCTGACCAATCCATTTTTTTACATTTTTACAGGGAAAAAAGTATTTTTATAGGTTGAGTATAGAAATGTCTAGAACCATTACATGGCCATAAAGACCATTTACATTTTTTTCGTGACCATTTAATTTTTTAACTTTTTTGCAGCGAAAAGAATTTTATAAAAACATTGAGCAGGTACACAAGATTTTCATTTTGCGCGTCAGTAGTGTGTTGTTGTTTCTTGGAATGGACGGAGAATACGGATTTTTTGTGTTTTGTGTTAATTTATTTATTCAGAAGTGGCACGAGGTTTTATGTGACCACAAAAAAAGGAAAGTGTAATTGAAAAAATGTACCTGTTTTTTGTTCTGCATTTTGCTATATGGTATCATTTATTTTTATTTGCAGTTACGTGATGTCTGCGTTTGTACATTTGATGGGCACGATGTAAATATGGAATAATTACTTATTGTTGAAATTGAAATAAAATAGAGTGTGTACGAATATATGAAGTTTGCTTGAACGGCATTATAAATACAAATAAACAATGAATTAGTTTATAAATAAACAACAAGTATATACGGCCGTAAGTTCGGTCAGGCCGAAGCTTATGTACCCTCCATCATGGATTGAGTAGAAACTTCTTCTATACACTGCCATCCACAATCGAATTACTTAAGTTGCGGTAACACTTGCCGATGGCAAGGTATCTTAAAACCTCCTAACACCATCTTCTAAATTGTATGTAAGTTCATACGTGGTATATATTAAATCAAAAAAGATCGATCCAATACGTATATAATTCAGTTTGACAAAGTAGACATAAAATTTTGACAAAATTTTCTATAGAAATAAAAATTTTGACAAAATTTTCTATGGAAAGAAAATGTTGACAAACATTTCTACAGAACTAAAATTTTAACAAAATTTTCTATAGAAATAAACTTTTGACAAAATATTCTATAGAAATAAAATCTTGGTAGATTATTTTTGGCTCGAGTGGCAACCATGATTATGAACCGAATAAAATTTGAACAAAATTTTCTATATAAATAAAATTTTGACAATGATGAAAATTTTATGATGAACCGAATAAAATGTTAACAAAATTTTCTCTAGAAATAAAATTTTGACAAAATTTTCTATAGAAATAAAATTTTTGACAAAATTTTCTATACAAATAAAATTTTGGTAGATTATTTTTGGCTCTAGTGGCAACCATTTTGGTATGGTTGTTAGCGACCATATACTAACACCACGTTCCTAATTTGAATCGGATCGGATGAATTTTGCTCCTCCAAGAGGCTCCGGAGGTCAAATCTGGAGAACGTTTTATATGGGGGCTATATATAATTATGGACCGATATGGACCAATTCTGGCACGGTTGTTAAAGATCATATACTAACACCATGTTCCAAATTACAACCGGATTGGATGAAATTTGCTTCTCTTGGAGACTTCGCAAGCCAAATCTGGGGATCGGTTTATATGGGGGCTATATATAATTATGAACCGATGTGGACCAATTTTTGCATGGTTGTTAGAGACCATATACCAATATCATGTACTAAATTTCAGGCGGATCGGATGAAATTTGCTTCTTTTTGAGGCTTCGCAAGCCAAATCTGGAGATCGGTTTATATGGGGTCTATATATAATTATGGACCGATGTGGACCAATTTTTGCATGGTTGTTAGAGACCATATACCAACATCATGTACCAAATTTCAGCCGGATCGGATGAAATTTACCTCCCTTTTAGGCTCCGCAAGCCAAATCTGGGGATCGGTTTATATGGGGGCTATATATAATTATGGACCGATGTGGACCAATTTTTGCATGATTGTTAGAGACCATATACCGACACCATGTACCAAATTTCAGCCGGATCGGATGAAATTTGCTTCTCTTAGAGGCTCCACAAGCCAAATCTGGGGATCGGTTTATATGGGGGCTATATATAATTAAGGACCGATATGGACCAATTTTTGCATGGTTGTTAGAGACCATATACCAACATCATGTACCAAATTTCAGCCGGATCGGATGAAATTTTCTTCTCTTTGAGGCTCCGCAAGCCAAATCTGGGGATCGGTTTATATGGGGGCTATATATAATTATGGACCGATGTGGACCAATTTTTGCATGGTTGTTACAGGCCATATACCAACATCATGTACCAAATTTCAGCCGGATCGGATGAAATTTACCTCCCTTTTAGGCTCCGCAAGCCAAATCTGGGGATCGGTTTATATGGGGGCTATATATAATTATGGACCGATATGGACCAATTTTTGCATGATTGTTAGAGACCATATACCAACACCATGTACCAAATTTCAGCCGGATCGGATGAAATATGCTTCTGTTAGAGGCTCCACAAGCCAAATCTGAGGGTCCCTTTATATGGGGGCTATACGTAAAAGTGAACCGATATGTCCCATTTTCAATACCATCCGACCTACATCGATAACAACTACTTGTGCCAAGTTTCAAGTCGATAGCTTGTTTCGTTCGGAAGTTAGCGTGATTTCAACAGACGGACGGACGGACGGACGGACGGACATGCTTAGATCGACTCAGAATTTCACCACGACCCAGAATATGTATACTTTATGGGGTCTTAGAGCAATATTTCGATGTGTTACAAACGGAATGACAAAGTTAATATACCCCCATCCTATGATGGAGGGTATAAAAACAAACAAATAAAGTTAATTTTGTGTTTTCTTTTCTCAAGTGGCGTCCTTTTTTCGACGATGAAAAAAGTTTTTTCATAAAGATCAAAACATTTTAGGTTGTGACCATGTTCTTTTAACTAGGAGAAAAGCGTTTTTAATGAATACAAATTCAAACAAATAATATGATAGGAGCTATTTTTGCGACGACCATGTAACATTTTCACCTGCAACCATGTTAGCTCAGTGAACATGGTTCTAAGAAAAATATAATTGTCCTCATCTAAAATGTTATTATATTGATGAAAAGAATTTTGTTTGAATGAAAATACAATGGTCACGATTCATTCAAAATGTTTTTCTTCTAGTTAAAAGAACATGGTCACAACCTAAAATGTTTTGATCTTTATGAAAAAACTTTTTTCGTCGTCGAAAAAAGGACGCCACTTGAGAAAAGAAAACACAAAATTAACTTTATTTAGTTGTTTTTATTTATTTATAAACTAATTCATTGTTTATTTGTATTTATAATGCCATTCAAGCAAACATCATATATTTTTACACACCCTAAATATTTTATTTCAATTTCAACAATAGGTAATTATTCCATATTTACATCGTGCCCATCAAATGTACAAATGCAGACATCATGTAACTGCAAATAAAAATAAATGATACCATATAGCAAAATGCAGAACAAAAAGCAGGTACATTTATTTTCAATTATACATTCCTTTTTTGTCTTCACATAAAACCACGTGCCACTTCTGAATAAATAAAACACAAAACAAAGTAATTCCGTATTCTCCGTCCATTCCAAGAAACAATCAACACACGACTGACGCGCAAAATGAAAATCGTGTGTACCTTGTTGCGGAATAAATTTTTCCTTAAAGAAATATCAATTCAAATCTTCAGTTTTCTTTAACGGAGAGCGAACTCATAAACTTCGTTTCTGTTCGTGACATATAGGTATCGGTATGATTTTTGTGATCATATGTTATCTGTATGAGAATTGGGCATCATTTGAGAATTATAGTGCTGGCTCGTCTGTCGTACTTTCGTTAACTTATGTCTACGATTTCCTTTCAACTCGTGCGAAGACAATTTTGAAGAAAACGTGAGCCGCAAATCCAATCTAAAATAAATTGGAATAATCACTTGTGATAAAGGGTGATTTGTTAAGAGCTTGATAACTTTTTTTAAAAAAAAAACGCATAAAATTTGCAAAATCTCATCGGTTCTTTATTTGAAACGTTAGATTGGTCCATGACATTTACTTTTTGAAGATAATTTCATTTAAATGTTGACCGCGGCTGCGTCTTAGGTGGTCCATTCGGAAAGTCCAATTTTGGGCAACTTTTTCGAGCATTTCGGCCGGAATAGCCCGAATTTTTTCGGAAATGTTATCTTCCAAAGCTGGAATAGTTGCTGGCTTATTTCTGTAGACTTTAGACTTGACGTAGCCCCACAAAAAATAGTCTAAAGGCGTCAAATCGCATGATCTTGGTGGCCAACTTACCGGTCCATTTCTTGAGATGAATTGTTCTCCGAAGTTTTCCCTCAAAATGGCCATAGAATCGCGAGCTGTGTGGCATGTAGCGCCATCTTGTTGAAACCACATGTCAACCAAGTTCAGTTCTTCCATTTTTGGCAACAAAAAGTTTGTTAGCATCGAACGATAGCGATCGCCATTCACCGTAACGTTGCGTCCAACAGCATCTTTGAAAAAATACGGTCCAATGATTCCACCAGCGTACAAACCACACCAAACAGTGCATTTTTCGGGATGCATGGGCAGTTCTTGAACGGCTTCTGGTTGCTCTTCACTCCAAATGCGGCAATTTTGCTTATTTACGTAGCCATTCAACCAGAAATGAGCCTCATCGCTGAACAAAATTTGTCGATAAAAAAGCGGATTTTCTGCCAACTTTTCTAGGGCCCATTCACTGAAAATTCGACGTTGTGGCTCGTTAGTAAGTCTATTCATGATGAAATGTCAAAGCATACTGAGCATCTTTCTCTTTGACACCATGTCTGAAATCCCACGGGATCTGTCAAATACTAATGCATGAAAATCCTAACCTCAAAAGAATCACCCTTTATTTATAATAATCAGAAGAATAATAAAAGACTTTTGTGATTCGGGACCATTTTAAATATTATCTCAGAAGATTCTTATCCCAATTATTGAAATTGTAAATTACTACCAAAAATTCTACGAAACGTGAACTTCTGGAAATATATTAAAATATTAATTTTTCATTTGGATATTATTGCTCCAAAAGAAAAGAAAAAAAAAACATTGAGCCAAAGGTGAGACTGTTTAAGAAGTTAAATGATACTGTCGACTATTAAATTATTAAATCGAAAATAAATTATAGGCTCAGTGTTTGACCAATTTTACATTATTTGGATTTCTTTTGGTACAACAACAACAGGCCCATTGATGAAATCTGTATTCATGAATGGGAGAGAATTCATTCATAAGCTGCATTAGAAGATTCTAATAAAGGGTGATTTGTTAAGAGCTTGATAACTTTTTAAAAAAAAAAACGCATAAAATTTGCAAAATCTCATCGGTTCTTTATTTGAAACGTTAGATTGGTCCATGACATTTACTTTTTGAAGATAATTTCATTTAAATGTTGACCGCGGCTGCGTCTTAGGTGGTCCATTCGGAAAGTCCAATTTTGGGCAACTTTTTCGAGCATTTCGGCCGGAATAGCCCGAATTTCTTCGGAAATGTTGTCTTCCAAAGCTGGAATAGTAGCTGGCTTATTTCTGTAGACTTTAGACTTGACGTAGCCCCACAAAAAATAGTCTAAAGGCGTCAAATCGCATGATCTTGGTGGCCAACTTACCGGTCCATTTCTTGAGATGAATTGTTCTCCGAAGTTTTCCCTCAAAATGGCCATAGAATCGCGAGCTGTGTGGCATGTAGCGCCATCTTGTTGAAACCACATGTCAACCAAGTTCAGTTCTTCCATTTTTGGCAACAAAAAGTTTGTTAGCATCGAACGATAGCGATCGCCATTCACCGTAACGTTGCGTCCAAGAGCATCTTTGAAAAAATACGGTCCAATGATTCCACCAGCGTACAAACCACACCAAACAGTGCATTTTTCGGGATGCATGGGCAGTTCTTGAACGGCTTCTGGTTGCTCTTCACTCCAAATGCGGCAATTTTGCTTATTTACGTAGCCATTCAACCAGAAATGAGCCTCATCGCTGAACAAAATTTGTCGATAAAAAAGCGGATTTTCTGCCACTGATTTTGGTAATAAAATTCAATGATTTGCAAGCGTTGCTCGTTAGTAAGTCTATTCATGATGAAATGTCAAAGCATACTGAGCATCTTTCTCTTTGACACCATGTCTGAAATCCCACGTGATCTGTCAAATACTAATGCATGAAAATCCTAACCTCAAAAGAATCACCCTTTATATCCAACAACAATTACTCATTGATTAACAGTATCATTTCCATTCATGACCATCACCAGAGGAGTCATCAAAGAAATAATTTACCAACAACAACACGACCGTAACCAGCTGAGGAATTTATGAATGAAAGTTGAATTTCATTTGTAGCATACCTATTAAGAGAAACTGATCTGAGAGTGCCAAATTTAAGAGAGGATTAATGTGTTTCATTTTGTTATATTGTACAATTACACAAATGCTGGATAACTTAATTAAATCGATGAATGAGCAAAGTAAAGGTGAAAAGTAGAAAACAAAACCAACAGAAAAACAACCATTCTAACTCAACCCGTATTATTGCAAATTTGCCAATTTTTTTTTGTTTTTGTTCCATGTTTTTATTTATTTCAAAATTCCACAGTTTCATTATGACTCGCTGGAGTGGCCATTGCAACGACCGTCATTATCACCTAAAATTGTAAGTACAACAAACACAGAAAAAAAGGGCAAAGAGACTTAATTCTGTCATTTAATTTTTTTTTAATTTAATTTGGTTCTATTTACCTTACTTGTCATTCATATGATTTACTACTTGCAATTAGCCTAAACTGCGTAAATTTTTAATATAATTAACATTAAACTTGAATTCTAAATTTGTTGGTTAATTGTCCCAAAAAGTTTTTCGTATATATAACTCTAAATTCTATAAATATAATTTTTTTAAGATACATTTATATTTAGCTACCACTATATTTTTTTTGTTGGACTTATACGATTTAAATCATGAATTGCTAATTGTCTTTAAATAAAAGGGGATGTATCTAATCTCACTAAATGTTGAGTAAATAGTTGCCGTTTTCTTTAAGGGACATTTCTAAATAATAAGGGTGTTTTGAATGTCACAGGCGTACAACATCGGTTGTGATTGGGTAGGGAAAACTGCACCCCTTGAGAGATGCCATCAGCTCTCAATTTAAGGTATTGTGTTAGGTCGTGTTCTGATTACTATATAGGCTTGAACATAATGGCATGTATTTTCTATGATTGTACGTATCAACCGGGGTACAAACTACGCCTTTGATCGCCTGAGCTGGTCGTGCTACCTTTTGACATGCCGAGGTACTTGATGGATTGATAGATTGTTTGCAAAATAGCAATCAACCGTGCAACATAGATGGCGCCCAACGACAAAGGCCAACACTATTGAAATTATTTTTCATCTCTTGCAACTACGTCTTTGTTAGTTATTCCCCGACCTAACCTACAATACCTTACATAAATCTTAATTCTGGAATGGTGTTATAAGTATAGGCGAAAGAAACAGATATATATATATATATATATATATATATATATATATATATATATATATATATATATATATATATATATATATATATATATATATATATATATATATATATATATATATATATATATATATATATATATATATATATATATATATATATATATATATATATATATATATATATATATATATATATATATATATATATATATATATATATATATATATATATATATATATATATATATTTTTTTTTTTTTTTTTTTTCATCTAAAGAAATGATTGTTCTAGGAGCCCAATGAACTATATAAAGTAATTATGGTTTTTTTGAAGCACTGATACATCATTTTTTCCATAGCCTGTACCTCATTAGTATTCAGCCATTAAGTCCCGATTTATTGGATTCCGACTTCGATAATTGAGTTGCTAGTGGCTAAGTTCTAATAACGTTTCTCCAATTTCTCGTTAGACCGTATTTTGTTTCCTAAGGAAACATTTTTGCTGCAGCTGTGGAAATTGGAAAAATAAAACACACAATTTTTACCGATAAATAGATTCGAGATTTTGGTTTACAGAAAATCTCTGAACATTTATTGCAATTTTGGCACTATATCTTGATATTTTAGGTAGGAGTAAATACTTTCCCCTTTTGAGCATTGAATTGAATTTTTCCGGATAGTGAAGATATTTTTCATACTGTTGTTCCTTATCTGTATTTGACGTAGCACTTAATGATGAATACTAGAAGTCAAAAACAGAAGTCTAATAAAAATTCGAATCAAGTTCCACTCCAAAATAACACGTCTATCAATTTTGAGAAAATGTACTCGTTCCCACCACCTCCAAGATCTGTAGTTCACCATACACCAGACAGACAGCCTGACAAATCATCTTTATCTAATAATTCAAATTTGAATACAAATGTCGAACCATTTTTCCCTCGATTTTCCAATATTGAAAAATCGCCACAATGGGTTCCTGCGGATTTAGCTATTAGGCAAGATTCGGATCTTAATTTAGGGAATGGGGCTCAGGCGTTGCCAATTCAGAATAATGTGTCTAGTGTGACCCAGACTAGAAACAGCGAACCAGATGGTAGTCGTTCATTGATTTTGTCTCTCCAGGAGGCCTTAAAAGAAAGTCAGGATGAGGTACAGAAATTGCGAAGGGAATTCATGGCACTAAGTAGTCAGATTCAGGGTCAAAGCAATCACAATATAGCTTCGAATAGAGAGGTACATGCTCCCCAAAGAGTGGACTCTAATTCATCTAATGAACGCATTCGTCTACAGGAGTGGAAAATTATGTTTGATGGGAGCACTCCTATATCTGATTTTCTTTTCAAGGTCGAAAGACTGTGCCAACAAATGAGTTGTTCATACGATAATTTAATGGCAAATTTTCATGTTTTGTTGAGTGGTAAAGCAGAGAGCTGGTATTGGTATTTCATTCGGCAAAATCCCAGCGCTACTTTCGAGTCCTTGAAATATTCAATTACTAAGGAATTCGGGAATCTTGAAAGTGACCACGACATTACGCTAAGAATTTCACTTCGAAAACAACATCAAAAAGAATCATATGATGATTTCCATTGGAATATTATTAGTATGAATTCAAGGCTTAGTAAACCCTTTCCCGAAAAAACCTTGATAGAAATTTTGAAACGCAATTTGAACGTGAACTTGAAATTCATGCTATTTAATTCAAATCCGAGTTCTTTGGATGAGTTAAGGGATATGGCACGTAAAGGGGAAGAGTTGTTACGTGATAACAGGAATCATCCACTAAATTTTGTCTCCAGGTCGATAAATGAGATTCAGGTCGATGATAGTAATTCAGAGGCGGACAATACAGCGGATGTGGAAGATCCTCAGGTCGATGCATTACAGATTCCAGCCCGTAAGGTAGACTATTCTAGAATCCAATGTTGGAACTGCCTATCTTACGGCCATTCATACATTTATTGCACTGATGAGGTCAGACAATTATTCTGTTATAAATGTGTGGACTCTAATTCATCTAATGAACGCATTCGTCTACAGGAGTGGAAAATTATGTTTGTTGGGAGCACTCCTACACGCAGAGAAGAAACATGATTGTCACAATCATATTCGAAGAGCAAAATAATATGATAGCAGCTATTTTTGCGGCGACCATGTAACATTTTAACCTGCAACCATGTTGGCTCAGTGAACATGGTTCTAAGAAATATATAATTGTCCTCATCTAAAATGTTATTATATTGATAAAAAGAATTTTGTTTGAATGAAAAGACAATGGTCACGATTTAAAATGTTATGGTATTCATTAAAAATGTTTTTCTCCTAGTTAAAATAACATGGTCACAACCTAAAATGTTTTGATCTTTATGAAAAAACTTTTTTCATCGTCGAAAAAAGGACGCCACTTGAGAAAAGAAAACACAAAATTAACTTTATTTGTTTGTTTTTATTTATTTATCAACTAATTCATTGTTTATTTGTATTTATAATGCCGTTCAAGCAGACAACATATATTTTTAAACACTCTATTTTATTTCAATTTCAACAATAAGTAATTATTCCATATTTACATCGTGCCCATCAAATGTACAAACGCAGACATCATGTAACTGCAAATAAAAATAAATGATCCATATAGCAAAATGCAGAACAAAAAACAGATACATTTTTTCAATTACACTTTCCTTTTTTGTGTTCACATAAAACCACGTGCCAGTTCTGAATAAATAAATTAACACAAAACACAGTAAATCCGTATTCTCCGTCCATTGCAAGAAACAATCAACACACGACTGACGCGCAAAATGAAAATCTTGTGTACCTGCTCAATGTTTTTATAAAATTCTTTTCGCTGCAAAAAAGTTAAAAAAATTAAATGGTCACGAAAAAAATGTAAATGGTCTTTATGGTCATGTAATGGTTCTAGACATGTCTATACTTAACCTATAAAAATACTTTTTTCCCTGTAAAAAAGTAAAAAAATTGAATGGTCAGGTACATGATTTTCCCGACCATTTAATGGTCTCAAATTCTATCATTTAAATGATAGAACATGTTTGCGGTATTTCAGAACCATTCAATGCTTATTGCCACCATACATTTTTCTCCGCTCGAAAACTATTTTTACAAAGACAAAATACATGGTTTTCGTGGCAATTACATGCTCTAGATAAGCATTAAATGGATGCGGCAACCATGTCCAAACATGGTTTTTCTGTGTGTGTATATCTGATTTTCTTTTCAAGGTCGAAAGACTGTGCCAACAAATGAGTTGTTCATACGATAATTTAATGGCAAATTTTCATGTTTTGTTGAGTGGTAAAGCAGAGAGCTGGTATTGGTATTTCATTCGGCAAAATCCCAGCGCTACTTTCGAGTCCTTGAAATATTCAATTACTAAGGAATTCGGGAATCTTGAAAGTGACCACGACATTACGCTAAGAATTTCACTTCGAAAACAACATCAAAAAGAATCAAATGATGATTTCCATTGGAATATTATTAGTATGAATTCAAGGCTTAGTAAACCCTTTCCCGAAAAAACCTTGATAGAAATTTTGAAACGCAATTTGAACGTGAACTTGAAATTCATGCTATTTAATTCAAATCCGAGTTCTTTGGATGAGTTAAGGGATATGGCACGTAAAGGGGAAGAGTTGTTACGTGATAACAGGAATCATCCACTGAATTTTGTCTCCAGGTCGATAAATGAGATTCAGGTCGATGATAGTAATTCAGAGGCGGGCAATACAGCGGATGTGGAAGATCCTCAGGTCGATGCATTACAGATTCCAGCCCGTAAGGTAGACTATTCTAGAATCCAATGTTGGAACTGCCTATCTTACGGCCATTCATACATTTATTGCACTGATGAGGTCAGACAATTATTCTGTTATAAATGTGGATTTAGGGGCACGACTACTTCCAAGTGTCCTAATAAACATCAGGGAAACTCGAGTGGGAGCGAGAAAAAAACCGGCTCTTCTCGTGCACTCCCACTAAGTCCGGCATAAGTATAGACTCGAATGTAGATATGAACCCATTTCAATCCTCCATAGTTACACGAGCTACATTGTTAGTACCACCTAGTATTTATCAGGGATCAGTTACGGATGATGTGAATGTTTCGAAAGGAGATGGATGTGTAAGCATTCAGGGTTTGTATAACGACAATGTAAACGTTACTTCGAATAAGATTTTAAAGTGTAGAAGAAGATTTAAGTTACGGAAACTATTTAGAAAAAGGATAGAATCTACCATCATATGTGGAGATGATAGTCGTCCTTTTGCAAGGATAACCATTTTGGGCACATCTTTTCTAGGCTTGTTGGATTCAGGAGCGAACGTCTCGGTTCTGGGCAAGAATTGTATGTCGTTTGTTAATGAACACAACTTGCAAATGAAAAAGTTTAATTCATCCGTATCCATAGCAAACGGGGTTAGGGAAAATGTGGTTGAGTTTTGTTCACTCCCCGTAATTTACAAAAATGTTGCAAAAGATATTGTCTTTTATTTAGTTCCCGGTTTGTATCAGGAGGTCTATTTGGGCGTAGATTTTTGGCGGGAGTTTGCAATAGCTCCGCAAATTATACCCTCTCTGTCAGAGATTGTCACGGATGTGCCAGAAAGCGACTTTAAGTTCCACAGGTTAACACCGCAACAGCAGCTCGAACTAGATAAAGCAGTTCTAGAATTCCCCTCATTTGAGAGGAATGGTTTGGGCTGCACAGATATTCTAGAACACCACATCGATACAGGGGATGCCCCCCCAATTAAGGCGAAACATTACCCTCTTTCTCCACCACGACAAGCTGAGGCATTTGCCGAAGTTGATCGCCTTTTGGCAATGGGGTTAATAGAGGAGTCAAACTCTCCATGGTGTTCTCCGGCAGTGCTTGTGAGAAAACCAGGAAAGATAAGGCTCTCTATCGATTCGAGGCGTTTAAACGCGGTTACGAAAAAGGACTCATATCCATTGCCGCATATTAATGGTCTGCTTAGCAGGTTGAAAGATACCTTTTTTATTAGCGGTATTGACTTGAAGGATGCTTTCCTTCAAATTCGTTTGTCGCAAGCTTCGAAGGAAAAGACCGCTTTTGTTATACCATTATAAATTCATGCCATTTGGTCTATGTAACGGTCCTCAAACCATGAGTAGACTAATGGACAAGGTAATTCCGTCTAGGCTCCGCGATAGAGTATTTGTATACTTGGATGGCCTATTGGTGTGCACTTCTAACTTCGAGGATCATATTGCCGTTTTGAGAGAGGTTGCTAAATGCCTCCGTGAGGCAAAACTTACAATAAATGTTACCAAAAGCAAGTTCTGCCAGAGGGAAATCAAATACCTTGGTTACATAGTTGGCAATGGGTGTTTAAAAGTGGACCCTTCGAAAGTAGAAAGTATTACTCAGTTTCCATTACCAAAATCTCCTAGGCAAGTCAGAAGATTCATTGGGATGGCCAACTGGTATAGGGGCTTTGTTCAAAATTTTGCGAATTTGAGCGGTCCTTTAACGGATTGTCTTCAGAAGTCTAATAGGCCATTCAAGTTATCTGAGAGCGCTAAAATAGCGTTCGAGGCTTTAATACGTGCCCTTTCTTCAGCACCTGTTCTTTCTGAACCTGACTTTTCGAGGGAATTTGTGATACAGTGTGACGCGTCAAGGATAGGTGTAGGGGGGGTTTTACTACAATTTGACAGCGAGGGACGAGAACACCCAATTGCTTTCGTATCCCAAAAGCTTAACAAGGCACAACAAAACTATACTGTTACTGAGCAAGAATGCTTAGCAGCTGTCGTGTCTGTTGAAAGGTTTCGCCCCTACATTGAAGGTTTGCCGTTCCGTATTATTACGGATCATGCTAGCCTACGTTGGCTGATGAACCAAAGGGATCTATCAGGACGATTAGCTAGGTGGAGCTTAAAGCTCCAAAGATTTGATTTCCAAATCGAGTACCGGAAAGGTTCCCTGAATATCGTACCTGATACCTTATCCCGCTTCGATGTTGACGAATTGTCTTTTGTTAATTTTGGATGTGATGGCATTGATGTAAATAGCCAACATTTCTCCAATCAAGAGTATTCTACCCTCAAGAAGGCGGTTGAGGAGAATAATGACAAATTACCAGATCTCCGCATTATGGGTAACCTCGTATTTAAAAGGGTGAAGTACAGACAAGGCTTAGACAATGAGGAGCATGGACTATGGAGACTGTGGATACCTTCCACGTTGACTGATGGTTTGATCAAGTCAATGCATGATGTTATCTCGTGTCATGGAGGGTTTTCGAAAACTTTGTCCAGAATAAGAGAAAAGTACTTTTGGCCTTCGATGGCAAAAGATCTCAGGGCCTATATAAGTAAATGTGACGTCTGTAAGATGGTAAAGTCCACAAACATGGTGTCTCGACCTACCATGGGTGGACAATTTCATACCTACCGATCCTTTCAAAGGTTGTATTGTGATTTCTTGGGCCCATACACATGCTCGAAACGGGGTAATTCATATATTTTCATTTGCTTAGATCACTTGACGAAATTTGTGCTTTTGAAACCACTTCGGGCAGCGAATACGGCGAATGTAGTTCTTTTCATGCAGACCGAATTATTTCCGACCTTCGGTGTACCACAATTTATCCATAGTGATAATGGTAAACAATTCACATCCAAGGACATGACGGATTTCTTTCGAACCTATGGGATTGTGCACATCAGAACTGGACTCTATTCACCACAATCTAACTCATCAGAAAGGGTGAATAGAGAGATTATAACCAAACTAAGGTGTTTTCTGGATGGGAAGAAGGACCATTCTGACTGGGACAAGTACTTGCCTCAGATCCTTTCCATTTTGAGAAGTGACTATCACAGCTCGATAAATTGTTCGCCATATTTTGCCCTTTTTGGCCAAAATATGTGCCAACATGGATCGGCTTATGGAGTCTTGGAGAAACTTAACTCTCTCAATTATGACCAATTTGAAGTGACAACAAATTCTGACAAACTCCAACAGATTCGCGAGAAGTTGAAGGATAATATGGATAAGGCCTATGAGAGATGCTCTAAGACATATAATTTAAGATCTCACGATATTAAATTTAGGGAGGGTCAGACCGTATTTCGCAAGAACCACATGCTAAGCAATATGTCTAAAGCAATTAATTCAAAATTCCTGCCGAAATATTTAAAATGTAGAATTCGAAGGCGAGTGGGAAATTCATTGTATGAGATAGAAGATATGGAGGGAAACCTTGAAGGTAAATTTCATGCATCCGATTTGAAGAAATAGGATTATTTGCTTTAAGCCCGGCTATTCGTGGGTCGGTGCCACACGTGAGGCCAACGAAACATGTTCGACTTTGAAGTCAGCGAAATTCCGATTTACTGTTCGTTTTTTTAATTTGACTTACAAAAAAACGAAGCAGTTGTGTTGCGGAATAAATTTTTCCTTAAAGAAATATCAATTCAAATCTTCAGTTTTTTTTAACGGAGAGCGAACTCATAAACTTCGTTTCTGTTCGTGACATATAGGTATCGGTATGATTTTTGTGATCATATGTTATCTGTATGAGAATTGGGCATCATTTGAGAATTATAGTGCTGGCTCGTCTGTCGTACTTTCGTTAACTTATGTCTACGATTTCCTTTCAACTCGTGCGAAGACAATTTTGAAGAAAACGTGAGCCGCAAATCCAATCTAAAATAAATTGGAATAATCACTTGTGATATTTATAATAATCAGAAGAATAATAAAAGACTTTTGTGATTCGGGACCATTTTAAATATTATCTCAGAAGATTCTTATCCCAATTATTGAAATTGTAAATTACTACCAAAAATTCTACGAAACGTGAACTTCTGGAAATATATTAAAATATTAATTTTTCATTTGGATATTATTGCTCCAAAAGAAAAGAAAAAAAAAACATTGAGCCAAAGGTGAGACTGTTTAAGAAGTTAAATGATACTGTCGACTATTAAATTATTAAATCGAAAATAAATTATAGGCTCAGTGTTTGACCAATTTTACATTATTTGGATTTCTTTTGGTACAACAACAACAGGCCCATTGATGAAATCTGTATTCATGAATGGGAGAGAATTCATTCATAAGCTGCATTAGAAGATTCTAATATATCCAACAACAATTACTCATTGATTAACAGTATCATTTCCATTCATGACCATCACCAGAGGAGTCATCAAAGAAATAATTTACCGACAACAACACGACCGTAACCAGCTGAGGAATTTATGAATGAAAGTTGAATTTCATTTGTAGCATACCTATTAAGAGAAACTGATCTGAGAGTGCCAAATTTAAGAGAGGATTAATGTGTTTCATTTTGTTATATTGTACAATTACACAAATGCTGGATAACTTAATTAAATCGATGAATGAGCAAAGTAAAGGTGAAAAGTAGAAAACAAAACCAACAGAAAAACAACCATTCTAACTCAACCCGTATTATTGCAAATTTGCCAATTTTTTTTTGTTTTTGTTCCATGTTTTTATTTATTTCAAAATTCCACAGTTTCATTATGACTCGCTGGAGTGGCCATTGCAACGACCGTCAACTTAAGAAAGAAAGAAAGAAACTTAATTCTGTCATTTAATTTTTTTTTAATTTAATTTGGTTCTATTTACCTTACTTGTCATTCATATGATTTACTACTTGCAATTAGCCTAAACTGCGTAAATTTTTAATATAATTAACATTAAACTTGAATTCTAAATTTGTTGGTTAATTGTCCCAAAAAGTTTTTCGTATAAACTCTAAATTCTATAAATATAATATTTTTTAAGATACATTTATATTTAGCTACCACTATATTTTTTTTGTTGTTGGACTTATACGATTTAAATCATGAATTGCTAATTGTCTTTAAATAAAAGGGGATGTATCTAATCTCACTAAATGTTGAGTAAATAGTTGCCGTTTTCTTTAAGGGACATTTCTAAATAATAAGGGTGTTTTGAATGTCACAGGCGTACAACATCGGTTGTGATTGGGTAGGGAAAACTGCACCCCACGAGAGATGCCATCAGCTCTCAATTTAAGGTATTGTGTTAGGTCGTGTTCTGATTACTATATAGGCTTGAACATAATGGCATGTATTTTCTATGATTGTACGTATCAACCGGGGTACAAACTACGCCTTTGATCGCCTGAGCTGGTCGTGCTACCTTTTGACATGCCGAGGTACTTGATGGATTGATAGATTGTTTGCAAAATAGCAATCAACCGTGCAACAACCTGGTCAGTGTTTTTATAAAATTCTTTTCGCTGCAAAAAAGTTAAAAAATTAAATGTTGACGAAAAAATGTAAATGGTCTTAATTGCCATGTAATGGTTCTAGACATGTCTATACTTAACCTATAAAAATACTTTTTTCCCTGTAAAAAAGTAAAAAAATTGAATGGTCACGTACATGATTTTCCCGACCATTTAATGGTCTCAAATTCTATCATTTAAATGATAGAACATGTTTGCGGTATTTGAGATCCATTCAAATGCTTATTGCCACCATACATTTTTCTCCGCTCGAAAACTATTTTTACAAAGACAAAATACATGGTTTTCGCGGCCATTACATGCTCTAGATAAGCATTAAATGGATGCGGCAACCATGTCCAAACATGGTTTTTCTGTGCGTGTGATTGGAGAAAATTTGGACCAGGACGCAAGAAACTCAGCGGAACTCTACTATTGCAGGCCTTATCGCCTAAGTTTGCCTCATATGTCGCCCAGATCCATCGACGCTCTGTTCAAGCACGCTTGGTATAAATTAGTGTTCCTTAAATTTGTAAAAATTGATTATAAGATTAAAACATATTTCATGTGTATTTGTTTTTTATCACTATCCATATATTTTTGGACATTCTACTTTACACTGCATTACTTACATCAAGCCGACGCTACTTTTGCTGACAAATTTAAAAATAATGAACTTTAGTTACCTTTTATTTTTAAATGTTGCATCCACTTTTTTATTAATAATTTATTGTTCTACTCACTTTCATGTAAGGAGACAAGCCCACTTCACTGTCACTTAGGTCCAATCACACAATAATAAAGAATTTGCATACAAAATGCAAGCCAAGCCAAAAACACAAATCAAAATTTACACACATACATACATATCTTAGAGAGTAACAAGGAGAGCAACACTTTATTTTGCATTCTACTTTGCTCATAAAGGAATATCAAGTAAAAGTTTGTTATTTTAAGCCAGAGTCGGCTTAAGATATCAAATCAAACGCAAACCAAACAAGTAAGTAAAGTAGAAAGTCGGGCGGGGCCGACTATATCATACCCTAAACCACCATTACAGAATTAGTAATCATAAGCATTGGTGGGGTAACATATAGGTCTGGGAGATAAACCGCAGTTGCATATTTAAGAAAATTAAGGGGTACATGTCTATGGGTGCTTTGTGTCAATCTGACTATAGCTCATAGTCAGTGTTGCCAGGGAAAATGTTATGTTTACCCTACAATGACAAAAAAAAGTTCCCTACTTTCCTATACATTCCCAAACAATTTTCCCTACTATATTTTTCGTTAAATTTAAAAAATTTTGCAAAACCAAAATGGTTCTAAGTACTTTATTATCTTAAAACATGAATATGCAACATATATAACTTAGAATATAAATTTGTATTACGACCACGGTTGCCACAGTTTGTAGAATTCTACCCAAATTAGTTATCTTTTTTGTTAAATCTTTATAAAAATAAAATTTTGGAAAAAGTTTCTATAAACAAATTTTTGTGAGAAATTTTTCTATAGAAATAAAATTTTGACAACAAATTCTATAGAAATAAAGTTTTGAGACAAAATTCCACAGAAATAAAATTTTGAGAAAATTTTTTGTAGAAATAATATTTTTTTCGTTTTGTTTGTTATTGTTGGCTTCTCTTGTTTTTTTGATCTCAGCTTAAAGCCATGCATTGACTAAACTACAAGTGTAGCTTAACCAACAGAGGAAAAGTATGCTTGTCAAATTTATTTGGGCAAAGCCCTATAGACTGCAAGATGGTTGGATGTACAGCTGTTTCGGAATTACCACATTCCTCATCAGCATCCTCTACTTGCAGCAAAACTATCAACCAATTATCAGAATAAATTCGGGCAATTCACTCAACCCAACGTGAACTACACTTGAACCTCCCGAAAAAGGGTTTGATAGTCGGCTACTGCCTAAACAAATTTGCCAGCATATCTCTTTTCCTTTGCCAAACTCAAATCATCGATTTGAATGTATTTGGCTGGGTTTGTTTTTGAGCGTGCTTCCTCTATCTTCATTCGTTTTGTTTGTTATTGTTGGCTTCTCTTCAATCGTTATTGTTGTTTTTTTGATCTCAGCTTAAAGCCATGCATTGACTAAACTATAAGTTTAGCTTAACCAACTGCTGCAAGTAGAGGATGCTGATTAGGAATGTGGTAATTCCGAAACAGCTGTACGTCCAACCATCTTGCAGTCTATAGGGCTTTGCCCAAATAAATTTGACAAGCATACTTTTCCTCTGTTGGTTAAGCTACACTTGTAGTTTAGTCAATGCATGGCTTTAAGTTGAGATCAAAAAAACAACAATAAGAAATAATATTTTGAAAAAAAATTCTATAGAAATACAATTTTTACAAAATGTTCTATAGAAATAAAATGTTGACAAAATTTTCTACCTGAATAAAGTTTACCACACATTGTTAAAGATCAAGCCTTGCCGGCTTCTAATTTCCTCCTCTAGAGCCACCAAAATGTAAAAATTATTACAAATTGTGTTGAGTGAAAATGTCCTACATTGTGGCCCTACGTCCCTACAAGACGCTAAATATTAGAAAAACCCTACATATAGGGAATTTCCCCTACTTCTAGCAACAGTGGCTGTGTTGATATTGCACCTACGGAGTTAGTATACGGAGATAGTTGTGCCCATTATTAAAAAAGAGAAAATCGTTAAATTACTGTGGGTAATAAATACAAATTTGTAAAAATCGAGCAATATTCTTATGTAAGAGCTACAAGTACGTATAAGTAGGATCGGCTAGTACATCAAAATTTGAAATTTGAGTAACATTGGTTAATAAATAAGAGTACTATGGCCAAATTTGGGAAAATCGAGCGATGCATATATATGGAAGCTATATCTAAATCTGAACCAATTTGCAATATTTTGCTGGTTTGATTAATACCACAAAAGGTTGCCTTGTGCAAGATTTGAGTAAGATCAGTTAAGAAATGAGGCCTGTATGGTCAAACATAAGGTTATTAGGGGCGAATTTTTCAAAATCGGGTGATACATATATGGGAGCTATATCTACATCTGAACCGATTTCGATGAAATTTTGCACATATAGTTAGTACTACAGAGGACTCGATCTAGCCAACTTTTAGTAAGATCGGTTAATAAATAAGGGTTCTATGGCCAAATTTGGGAAAATCGGGCTATACATATATATGGGAGCTATATCTAAATCTGAACCGATTTCGATGATTTTTTGCACATATAGTTACTGCTATAGAAGACTACATTTAGCCAAATTTGTGTAAGATCGGTTGATAAATAAGGGGTTTATGGCAAAATTTAGAAAAATCGGGCGGTACATATATGGGAGCTATAGCTAAATTTGAACCGATTTCGATGATTTTTTGCACATATAGTTAGTGCTATAGAAGACGATATTTAGCCAAATTTGAGTAAGATCGGTTGATAAATAAGGGCTTTATGGCCAAATTTAGAAAAATCGGGCGATACATATATATGAGAGCTATATCTAAATCTGAAGCGATTTGGATGAAATTTTGCAGACTTGAAGGGCGATGGAAAAGATTACCTTTTGCCAAATTTGGTGACGATCCGTTTGAAAAAAAGCGCAACGTGACCCCATTTGTCAAAATCGGGCGATACATATATATGGGAGCTATATCTAAATTTGATCCGATTTCTTCCAAATTCAATAGCGTTCGTACTTGTGCCCAAAAAACTCCCTGTACCAAATTTCATCAAAATCGGTTAATAATTACGACCGGAATCCTGTGAACAACAAATACATGGACAGACGGATGGACGGACACCAAGCGCTAGATCGACCGAGAAGGTGATTCTGAGTCGATCGGTATATAGTTTATGGGGTCTAAAATCAATATTTCTGGTAGGCACATTTTTTGGCCGATCAAACTTATTATATCCTGACCACTATGTGGTTTAGGGTATAAAAAAAGAGAAAATCGCCAAATTAGTGTGGGTAATAAATACAAATTTGTAAAAATCGAGCAATATTCTTATGTACGACCTACAAGTACGTATAAGTACGATCGGCTAGTACATCAAAATTTGAAATTTGAGTAACATTGGTTAATAAATAAGAGTACTATGGCCAAATTTGGGAAAATCGAGCGATGCATGTATATGGAAGCTATATCTAAATCTGAACCAATTTGCATAATATTTGTCGGGTTTGATTAATACCACAAAAGGTTACCTTGTGCAAGATTTGAGTAAGATCAGTTAAGAAATGAGGCCTGTATGGTCAAACATAAGGTTATTAGGGGCGAATTTTTCAAAATCGGGTGATACATATATGGGAGCTATATCTACATCTGAACCGATTTCGATGAAATTTTGCACATACAGTTAGTACTACAGAGGACTGGATCTAGCCAACTTTTAGTAAGATCGGTTAATAAATAAGGGTTCTATGGCCAAATTTGGGAAAATCGGGCTATACATATATATGGGAGCTATATCTAAATATGAACCGATTTCGATGATATTTTGCACATATAGTTAGTGCTATAGAAGACTACATTTAGCCAAATTTGGGTAACATCGGTTGATAAATCAGGGTTTTATGGCCAAATTTAGAAAAATCGGGCGGTACATATATATGGGAGCTATAGCTAAATCTGCACCGATTTCGATGATTTTTTGCACATATAGTTAGTACTATAGAAGATTATATTTAGCCAACTTTGAGTAAGATCGGTTGATAAATAAAGGTTTTGTGGCCAAATTTGTGAAAATCGTGCGATACATATATATGAGAGCTATATCTATTTGGATGAAATTTTGCAGACTTGAAGGGCAATGGAAAATATTACCTTTTGCCAAATTTGGTGACGATCCGTTTGAAAAAACGCGCAACGTGACCCCATTTGTCGATATCGGGCGATACATATATATGGGAGCTATATCTAAATTTGATCCAATTTCTTGCAAATTTAATAGCGTTCGTCCTTGTGCCCAAAAAACTCCCTGTACCAAATTTCATCAAAATCGGTTAATAATTGCGACCGGAATCCTGTGAACAACAAATACATGGACAGACGGACGGACGGACGGACACCAAGCGCTAGATCGACTCAGGAGGTGATTCTGAGTCGATCGGTATATATTTTATGGGGTCTAAAATCAATATTTCTGGTAGGCACATTTTTGGCCGATCAAACTTATTATACCCTGACCACTATGTGGTTTAGGGTATAAAAACAACACCAATATTCAAAACCAAACTTTAAGCTCACACACACGATGATCTGTACGTGTAAAGATACAATTATGATATCACAATTTTCTGTGAGAGTATCAATAAGAACAAACCTTTATTTTATATTCGCATTTGCTATGACTCTTAAAGTAATATCACGTTAAACTTTTCTTATTTTAAGCCATAGTCAACTTAAGATGGCAAACGAAATGCAAGTCCCTAACATTTCCAGAAAAAACAGTTTTCGGGGGTTGAAAATCTATGAGAGTATGGAGGAGAACAAAACTCTATTTTGTGCTCTCATTAGCTAACTCTAACTGGCGTATTAAGTAACAATTTTCTTGTTTTAACCCAAACCCACACTCAAAAAAAAAGTTTACTTGGATCCAAAGATTTTGACCTTCCCTTAAGGATTTTGGTATTGATTCCGAGCCAAAGATGCGGCTTCTTTAAAATAAAGAATTTTTTTAGCGACCTGTCTGGTTTTAAATCTATGATCAATAAAATTAAAATTAGGATACAAATTTCATTTATCGAATTTTCAGTCCCTTTTCGCGGTATATTAATAAATCTATTTACATACAAACAAATGCCAGTATAAAAATCCAAATTATGACGGATACTTCAAAGTAAAACATACTTTGTTAATTCCAAAAAAAAAAAAACTTTAAACCAAAGATACAAAATCTTCAAGACAAGTTTTAGCCTATATTTGAAGCGTTTTTATCTTAAATCTAAAGTTTCAATATTTCAGTTAATTTAAGGACAATTTCTTTAAATCAAAAATGTGTTTCTTTACTTTAAGGAAAATTAGCGTTAGTTCAAAGACATGCGACTTTAACGGAGGGACGCAAATTTACAAAATTTGTGGCCTAAATTTAATGAAAAAAATCTTTGAAGCAAAGATTATAAACTTTATTTTAATTAAAATTTCATTATTTTAAAGAAATTTGTCTTTAATATTTTGTAAATTTCGCATTCTAAAATTTAGGTTGCGTAATCTTTAATATCACGTAAATATTTTTTTTCAGTGCAGCTTAATTCAAACTTTAAGTACTTGAATTTCACAAATAAGCACACTTTGTACTTAATATGAGAAAAACTTAGTATTTGGGCACTTAAAATTTTAAGCGCGAATTCAGGCTAAAAATAAGAATTTGAAACTTGATTTTAGAAGTCTACTTTTCTTTGGGTGTGTTGTCATATGAGTGTAAATCGGGCGAAAGATATATATGGGAGCTATATTTAAATCTGAACCGATTTCAACCACATGTGGCACGTCTGACGGTACTTTCAGTTTTACTATTTATGCAAAATTTAAAGCAAATTAAGATGAAACTCTAGTCTCTGAGGTCATATAAGTGAATGTCGCATTAAAGATATATATGAGAGCTATATCTAAATCTGAACCGATTTTGACCAATTTTGGCAATCATAGTTATAATGTCTATTGTACTATTTCTGCCTCCGTGGTCATAATAGTTTAAATCTGCCGAAAGATATATATAATTGGAGCTATATCTAAATTTCAACCGATTTGAACCAAATTTGGCATACGTGACGATACCATCAGTTGTAGTCTTTATGAAAATTTTGGAGCGAGTTAAGTTGAAACTTTGGCCTCTAGGGCCCTATAAGTCTATATCGGATAAAAGATATATATGGGAGCTATATCTAACTCTGAACCGATTTGGCTAATATTTTGCAAGTTTTACGGGGCTTGTAAACCATTCAGATGTACACTATTTGAAGAAGATCGGTTCATAAACAGGTCAATTATGATAAAATAGGTAATAAATATATATCTAAAATATTTAAATCTGAACCGATTTTTTCCAACATCAGTAGCGATTGTCTTATGCCAAATTTGAGGACGATCAAACATCAACTGTAAGCTGTACTTTGTGCACAAAATTACATAAAGGGTGATTTGTTAAGAGCTTGATAACTTTTTTAAAAAAAAACGCATAAAATTTGCAAAATCTCATCGGTTCTTTATTTGAAACGTTAGATTGGTCCATGACATTTACTTTTTGAAGATAATTTCATTTAAATGTTGACCGCGGCTGCGTCTTAGGTGGTCCATTCGGAAAGTCCAATTTTGGGCAACTTTTTCGAGCATTTCGGTCGGAATAGCCCGAATTTCTTCGGAAATGTTGTCTTCCAAAGCTGGAATAGTTGCTGGCTTATTTCTGTAGACTTTAGACTTGACGTAGCCCCACAAAAAATAGTCTAAAGGCGTCAAATCGCATGATCTTGGTGGCCAACTTACCGGTCCATTTCTTGAGATGAATTGTTCTCCGAAGTTTTCCCTCAAAATGGCCATAGAATCGCGAGCTGTGTGGCATGTAGCGCCATCTTGTTGAAACCACATGTCAACCAAGTTCAGTTCTTCCATTTTTGGCAACAAAAAGTTTGTTAGCATCGAACGATAGCGATCGCCATTCACCGTAACGTTGCGTCCAACAGCATCTTTGAAAAAATACGGTCCAATGATTCCACCAGCGTACAAACCACACCAAACAGTGCATTTTTCGGGATGCATGGGCAGTTCTTGAACGGCTTCTGGTTGCTCTTCACTCCAAATGCGGCAATTTTACTTATTTACGTAGCCATTCAACCAGAAATGAGCCTCATCGCTGAACAAAATTTGTCGATAAAAAAGCGGATTTTCTGCCACTGATTTTGGTAATAAAATTCAATGATTTGCAAGCGTTGCTCGTTAGTAAGTCTATTCATGATGAAATGTCAAAGCATACTGAGCATCTTTCTCTTTGACACCATGTCTGAAATCCCACGTGATCTGTCAAATACTAATGCATGAAAATCCTAACCTCAAAAGAATCACCCTTTATAACGACAGACAGACGGATATCGCTAAATCGACTCAGAATGCACACATTTACTATTCCCTGTACCACAGTAGTGGCGAAGGGTATGAAAAATAGGTTTTTCCGGAAAATCTCTGGCACTTCTGTGTAATCTGCATCCAACATTATGCAAAAAGGCAATAAGAAAAAAGTGGGGACGAAAACCAAAAATTGTACATTGGCTGTACACTATGCATTGGCTGTACACCTATAATGCTTTATGGAGTTGTAGTCTGGTGGCCGGCACTTCACCAGCGAACAAGTTTAGACAAAGTTCAGCGTATGGCGTGTTTGTGTATCTCAGGCGCATTCAGCAAAACAGGAACAAATTCCCTTACTGTCATGCATCCATTGCATTTAGCCATTTTGGTCAAACAGTCAGCTGCAACAACGGCTGTGCGGTTGCGCGAGCTATCGCAGTGGTCGGCAAAAAGGTACGGTCACAGTTCGGTCCTCAAAACAGTGCCATACCACTTTTCGACAAAAAGTTTGAAACTTTTGTCGAAGTGGTGCACACAGGACCCGGGGAATAAACAATATATAGACTTCTACATTGATGGCTCCAAATTGGTTGGACAAGTGGGTTTCGGACTATATTCTAAAGATCTGTAACTTCGAATAGGGAAAAGAGCAATAAGAGAGGTGGCGGATTGGCTGAGAAGTAATTTTCCAAAAAATTTTGGCATTAATATATACTCAGACAGCCAACCTGCGATGAAATCCTTGGACTCTGTTTTCCTTAACTCGAAAACGGCCATCGACTGCCGCAAATCTCTCAATGAGATGGCTGAGCAGTACAATATTCACCTAATATGGGTGCCTGGCCATAGGAACATACCGGGGAACTGCGAAGCGGATGAGTTGGCAAGGCTAGGGACTACCTTACATATTCCAGGGGAACTAGAATCTGTTGGTATGCCCCTGGCTACCTGCAAGCTCATACCGAGTGAGAATGCTGTTATGATGGCAAATGTTCGATGGGAGAATTGCAAGGGTTGTAACGACACAAAGCAAAAATACCGAACACTAGATATGCTAGTGTTCTCGAGACGTCAGATATCACTCCTGTTATCTGTTGTAACGGGTCGCTGCCTGATAGGCGATTTTGCAAAAACTATTGGCGCGAAGTATAATGATTATTGTATGAGATGTCATGATGCGAAGGAAACGAAATCAATTAAACACCTCTTGTGTGAGTGTCCTGCATTTTGTGTAAGGCGTAAGCAAATTTTAGGGGCAAAGCTTTAGATTACTAGCGGACCTGGAAAACGTTAACTTAAGCAGTCTGCAAATGTTTTTGGAACAATCTGGTTGTTTGAACAGAAGAAAATAATCGAGAAGGTTCAGCGGTTAAAACTAGAAATGCCCATATGTAGACCCTCAAAAAAAAATCGCTTCTCTAACATATGTTCCAAACATATTTTGCAGAAAGCACATATATTATTGGATACTACCGAAACATTAATATGTTTGTTTTATGTGAACATATTATATGTTTGGAAGCATTTTGAGCCCAAAAATATTATATGCTTGGAAGAATTTTCCCCAAAGAAGATTGTGCTCATTTCCTCAGATAGTTTTCACTTCCATGAAATTTTTTAGTTCTTAGCACCTTTTTCTGTAATACACATAATGTTGAAGAAATTATTCAATTTAATATTTTTTTTAAATTTTACCTTTCGCCTTTACGGAGAATCGAACTGAGAACCATACAGTTTGTAAGCCAACACACTATCCACTGGGCTACGTAGCGGTTATAGTCACCATAAGACAATTATCGTTATAAGTTTACATTTATATAGCATAGTTTGCAGCGCCCACGAGCCCACGCAAACATAACATTATTTAACAGAAGCATACATTTGTTGGCCACGTGGAGCAGTGGTTAGCATGTCTGCCTTGCATGCAAAGGGTCGTGGGTTCAATCCCTGCTCCGACCGAACACCCTTTTTTTAATTTACACATTTCTATTTATACTATATTAAATTTTAATAATGAAACTTCGAAATTAATTTCATTATTACCTTTAAGACCGGTATTAAGTTGGCATTATCGCTCTAAAATGACCCTGTTTTGCCTTTTACTTTTCTTTAATAATTAATTTTAAAGAAAATAGACTTGTTCAATTGTTTAGCTGCAAAACTCGAACTTAATGCCCGCTTTTATATTTGAAGGTGTCCGTCAACTCCTCTTGGACTACTTATTAATAAAGAGGAACTAAACATTGTCTTTATACATTTTACTGTTTAATTTTTCACTATTTCCTCCTTTTTTCATTTTACTGTCTCGACTCTAAAAAGAGTATAGTCTATAGTTTCTTTATTTTTATGAAGATCCCTTTGTAGCTTTTGTATATTTTCCACCGTTTTTTTTTTTTTTTGTTTTTAATTTCCTTTGCCTGACTATTGTGACTTACTCCTCGTACGTTCCGATTTCTTTTAACGAACCAAGAAAAAATTGTGCCCATAATGCCAAGATGATAAACAAACACATGTCCACACATACATAAAATGCTACACTCAAGGCGAAAACACATAGTGTTTTTTTTTCAAATGTCTACTCTCTTGGTTCCGAATGTCTATTATCTTTATTCCGAATACTCATTCTAATATTGAAATTAAATAATATTTAGACTTAAGCATATCAAATTTTTGGCCTTATCATAAAACAGTTTTCCGAAACAACATACAAGCGGTTTCACAGAAATTTGTCTCTTTTGATGCTCTCGCTGTGTTATGTTGATATATTTCGTCAACCCTCCCGGTTTCATCTCTATTTCTTTCTCTATTCTCTCTGCCGCTCTCTGAATAAAATATCACAACATATATATGTTTACTCGAAATTTGTAAATTTATATATGTTTACATTCACACATATTATTTTCATGAAACATTCATGCCCCAAACATAATATATTCTAACATGTTAACATATGTGTCCCAAACATTTAGTGTTAGTTTAGGAACATTACATGTTTGCACTTAAATATATTGGGTTTAAAAATTGTGCCCGAAACACATTTTGTTTATATCGGAACACATGAAAAACATTTTTTTCTAACAGTGTAATGGGTACTTTTAGTTAATGTTGTATCACAATGGACTGAATGGTCTAAGTGAACCTGAAACTTAATCGGGCTGCCACTTTAACCTAACCTAACATTGAAAATAAAATTTTGCCCAAAACATCAAAACTACAAATTAGAAGTTAAATCGTATATACACGGACGAAAAAGACCTTATTTCACATGTTTCAGTGTAAAAATTATATATTTGGAACTCAAATTTTTAGCACATTATTTTTAAGTGCCAGCATACACACAAACATTTTTTCTGATTCAATCACGAAATTAATTGATCCAATTAATTTTTTAATTGAAATGTCTTCAATCACAGAAATGATAGTATCATTTAAAAAAAGTAATTGATCCAATTAAAAAATTAATTGATAATATTAATTTTTATGATTGATTTTTGTTTCAATTAAAAAATTTTTGAATCAATTAAATTTTTAATTGAATATTGTTTAAAACTCAACTAACATTTTAATTGGAAAAATTTTCGTAAAATTTTTTTCTGTGTATAATGTTCATTAACTACATGCAGAGAAGAGACATGATTGCCACAATCAAATTTGAAGAGCAAAATAATATGATAGAAGCTACTTTTACGGGGACCATGTAACATTTTCACCTTCAACCATGTTGGCTCAGTGAACATAGTTGTAAGAAAAATATAATTGCCCTATCTAAAATAATATATGCAACAGATAAGGGGAATTGGCAAAGGAAACCGAGTGGAACCTGGTGAAAATAGAAAAAAAGGCAAGAAAAGAGTCTACTGAAAAGCAAGTGGAGCCCTCTACACCCCCGATAACCCGAGGCGGGGATACTGTAAATCTAGATGCTGAAAATACTGATCCCACGAATATTATTACGAGTGCTCAGCCAAGGCCGGTTCGTCCACCTCCTATTAAAGTTAGCGCTGTGGAAAATTACACCGCGCTTCGCAACATCATAAAACCGAAAGCCTCTAATGGATTTACTATAAAACATATAGATGATCATTCTCTTAAAATATCAACGTTCGAAGCCAATGATTACAGAGAAGTAACCAAAGTTAATTATGAGGCCAAAATACAATGGCATTCATATGAAAGCAAACATGATCGCCCCATACGTGTGGTAGCGAAAACCCTACATCACTCTTGCAGCCCCATCGAAATTATTTGGGATCTGAAAGAACAAAGCTTCAATACTTTGAATGCTTTTAATAAAACGCATCACTATACGAAGAGTCCCCTCAATATTTTTATTCTAAGCTTCCATCCTTCGGAGAATATAAAAGATATATATGAAATAAAGCAAATTTTGAACACCATTGTCAAAATAGAAGTAATCAAACTTCCAAAAGCTATTCCCCAATGTAAGAACTGTCAGGGATATAATCATACAAAGAACTACTGCTCTAAACAACCAATGTGAGCTAAATGCGCGGGCAAACACGAAACCCAAAATTGTGAAAAACCGTCCGTTTTTCTCCCGGTGAATAACATCCTGCGAGCTATAGAGGATGTATTGTCGCTAAGGAACTTCAAAAGTTGCGGATTTAAAGGAAAAAACTACATAAACGTGTTCAAAACTCTGAAAATCGGCTCCAAAACAACAATGGACCACAAAGAAATGAACCAGTTCCAACTACCTCGCAAAATAAATCAAAAACAATTCAAAACTACAAATTTGTACTCTGACGCAGTTAAAAACAAAAACGCTCAACAGGTAAACGCACAAAAAGCTACCCACGAAACTATCCTTTCAAAAATCCTATCAAAAGTGGAGTCAATCGAATCATTAGAGGATAATTTTTTCAATACACTTTAATAGATGCAGACATCAATAAAAATTGTGCAGTGGAATGAAAATGGTATCCTAAAACACATAGATGAACTTCGGTACATTTTATGCGAAAAAAATATTGATATATGTCTCATAAGCGAGACGCATTTTGTAAAAGATTAATTTCTGAAAATTAAAGACTACGATGTATTTCATGCTACCCATCCAAGTAACACCACAAGAGGAGGAAGTGATGTTATTATTAAATCCTCAATTAAACATTGGCTTGAAAATACTATATCGGTAGAGGAATTTCAAGTTACAACTGTAACAATTCACATAAACAAAACGCTGGTACAGTTTCATCTGTTTACAGTCCATAATATAAAATTTGATCAGTACAAAGACATGCTAAATTCATATAAACATATATTTATTATGGGAGGAGATTTCAATGCAAAGAACACACAATGGGGCTCTAGATTGACCACACCAAAGGGCAGAGAGCTACATCGTGCACTTAGATTAGGTTAGGTTAGGTTAAAGTGGCAGCCCGATTAAATTTCAGGCTCACTTAGACTATTCAGTTCATTGTGATACCACATTTAACTAAAAGTACCTATTACATATGGGCACTTCTAGTCTTAACCACTGAACCTTCTCTATTATTTACTTTTGTGGTGGCCTTGAGGGCTGTAGCGATGACACATACCCCCTATCATCGCAGCAGCGTACGCAATTGGGTGCGATAATTGATCTTTTTCCTGATTTCGAGAAACAGGGTTTGGGCAGGACTGAGCTTATAAAGCACAGTATAGATGTAGAAAGTTCAACCCCCATCAAACAAAGATTCTACCCAGTGTCACCTGCGGTAGAAAATTTGATGTATAAGGAGGTTGACAGGATGTTACGTTTGGGGGTGATTGAACGTTCTACTTCTGCTTGGAGCTCGCCTATGCGTCTTGTCGTGAAACCGAATAAGGTTCGACTTTGCCTCGATGCAAGGAAACTTAATTCGGTTACACGAAAAGACGCATACCCCTTGCCCAACATTGAGGGAATTTTCGCTAGGCTGCCTAAGGCTAATATTATATTCAAATTGGATTTAAAAGACGCCTTTTGGCAAATTGGCCTAGATGAAAAGTCAAAGGAACTAACTGCTTTCACCATACCAAGCCGACCATTGTATCAATTTGTGGTTATGCCATTTGGGCTCTGCAATGCACCCCAAACAATGTGTCGCCTTATGGATGAACTTATTCCACCCGACCTGAGACATTGCGTCTTCGGCTATCTTGACGACATGGTAGTTGTTTCCGATGACTTTCATACTCACCTCGAGGTTTTGACCAGAATAGCCTCTCAGTTCCGGAGAGCCAATTTGACTCTAAATGTTTCTAAAAGCCACTTTTGTGTGACCAAAGTCAAATATTTAGGGTATATAATCGGCAATGGTGGTATCACAACAGATCCTGAGAAAATTACTGCGATTACCAACTGGCCCACTCCTAAAAACTTGAAACAAGTAAGGGGATTTCTTGGACTGGCCGGTTGGTATCGTCGTTTTATAAGGAATTTTTCAGGTGAAGTTGCTCCCATTTCTGATGTATTGTCGACCAAAAGGAAATTCATTTGGACGAGTGAAGCTGCTCAAGCTTTCGAAAAAATAAAAGCCCTTTTGACCTCTGCACCCATTTTAACCAACCCAGACTTTTCCAGGAAATTCTATTTACAATGTGACGCGAGCGACCATGGGATTGGCGCGGTATTGGTCCAATTGGACGAAAACGGGGAAGAAAAACCCATAGCTTTTATGAGTAAAAAACTCAACTCCGCGCAGCGCAACTACAGCGTCACGGAACGTGAGTGCCTGGCGGCTGTAGAAGCGATAAAGCGTTTTCGTTGTTACCTGGAACTCCAGGAGTTCGAAGTAATAACAGACCATTCTAGCCTTCTGTGGCTGATGAGACAGCCGGATCTTAGTGGCAGATTGGCTAGATGGGTTCTGAAACTTCAACCCTATACTTTTTCCATAAGCCATAGAAAAGGTCGTGATAATGTGGTGCCCGATGCATTATCCAGGGCCCCATTTGAAGAGATATCAGCGCTTGAAATTACCGAGATGGACTTAAATTCACGGATCAAGACTACGAAGATTTGAAAAATCGAGTTAGAAGCGATCCAAAAAAAATTCCTGATATTAGGATAATTGACCGTTACGTATACTACCGTACAGACCACTATACCGAGGACGAAGAACAGGAATCGAATTCCTGGAAATTGTGGATACCACTTAAACTTCGATCTAACGTGATATCCAGAGCACACAATTCTCCTGTGGCTGCCCATGGTGGCATGGTTAAGACCATTGAGCTCCTGAGGCGGAATTTTTACTGGCCAGGACTCGTTGGGGACGTGAGAAATTTTATACGTGAGTGTGAGATATGCAAAACCACAAAGGCACCAAATGTGGTTTTGAAACCACCAATGGGAAAGCCAGCAATCTCCTTCCGTCCCTTTCAACGTCTATACATTGACATTTTAGGCCCATATCCACGAAGTAAGACTGGTCATATTGGACTGCTTATAGTTTTGGACCATCTTACAAAGTTTCATTGGCTCTGCCCGTTAAGAAAATTTACTTCGGGGGCAATTCAAAACTTTTTATTGAATGAAATATTTCATACCTATGGAGTCCCAGAGACAATTGTCAGTGACAATGGGAGCCAATTTCGTGCCAACGACCTCAATGCGTTTTTTACCTCCTATGGCATTCAGCATATGTATACCGCATTTTACTCCCCCCAATCTAATGCATCAGAGAGGGTCAATCGCTCTCTGATCGCTGGGATTAGGGCGTACTTAAAGAATGACCATCGACAGTGGGATGAAAAACTTTCTTACATCAGTTGTGCACTGAGAAATTCATTCCATCAGTCAATACAAACATCACCATATCATGCCGTTTTTGGTTTTAATATGGTGACGCATGCCAGTTCATATGATCTGATGAGAAAGTTTTCGATGTTGGATGAGCCCAGTATGGGCATGACAAGAGATGACCACCTACAGTTGATACGGAAAAATTTGGTAAAGCACAGTGGAGATGCATACGAGAGGAACAAGGGACAATATAATCTTCGGACCAGACAGGAGTCCTTTAAAATTGGCCAAGAAGTTTTGCGTCGAAATTTCGTTCAGAGCAATTTTGAACGAGGTTTCAACGCAAAATTGGCTCCTACCTTTATAAAATCAAGGGTTCTAGAAAAGTTGGGGAGCCATTATTATATTCTAGAGGACATGGAAGGTAAGCTTGTCGGTACATTCCATGCGAAAGACATTAGGACTTGACGGCTTTTCCTCCTAATTCTTTCTCAAAACTTGGTTAGAATTATGCGGTTTGTAATGGCCGTCTTGTTCATGTATGGATTTTCAGATAATGATTTTTCGAAGATTGGATACATAAAAGTCGCAATTCGACTCTATCAAAAAGAAAATATATCATTTTGCTTTAATGATTGAAATTATGCTCAATTTTGTCTCTCACTGTATACTCATTACTTTTTATACCCTCCATCAAAGGATGGGGGTATATTAACTTTGTCATTCCGTTTGTAACACATCGAAATATTGCTCTAAGACCCCATAAAGTATATATATTCTGGGTCGTGGTGAAATTCTGAGTCGATCTAAGCATGTCCGTCCGTCCGTCTGTTGAAATCACGCTAACTTCCGAACGAAACAAGCTATCGACTTGAAACTTGGCACAAGTAGTTGTTATCGATGTAGGTCGGATGGTATTGAAAATGGGCCATATCGGTCCACTTTTACTTATAGCCCCCATATAAAGGGACCCTCAGATTTGGCTTGTGGAGCCTCTAACAGAAGCATATTTCATCCGATCCGGCTGAAATTTGGTATATGGTGTTGGTATATGGTCTCTAACAACCATGCAAAAATTGGTCCACATCGGTCCAAAATTATATATAGCCCCCATATAAACCGATCCCCAGATTTGGCTTGCGGAGCCTAAAAGAGAAGCAAATTTCATCCGATCTGGCTGTAATTTGGTACATGGTGTTGGTATATGGTCTCTAACAACCATGCAAAAATTGGTCCATATCGGTCCTTAATTATATATAGCCCCCATATAAACCGATCCCCAGATTTGGCTGCTGGAGCCTCTAAGAGAAGCATATTTCATCCGATCCGGCTGAAATTTGGTACATGGTGTTGGTATATGGTCTCTAACAATCATGCAAAAATTGGTCCACATCGGTACATAATTATATATAGCCCCCATATAAACCGATCCCCAGATTTGGCTTGAGGAGCCTCAAAGAGAAGCAAATTTCATCCGATCCGGCTGAAATTTGGTACATGATGTTGGTATATGGTCTCTAACAACCGTGCAAAAATTGATCCACATCGGTCCATAATTATATATAGCGCCCATATAAACCGATCCCCAGATTTTGGTTGCGGAGCCTCAAAGAGAAGCAAATTTCATCCGATTCGCCTGAAATTTGGTACATGATATTGGTATATGGTCTCTAACAATTATGCAAAAATTGGTCCACATCGGTTCATAATTATATATAGCCCCATATAAACCGATAACCAGATTTGGCTTGCGAAGTGTCCAAGAGAGGCAAATTTCATCCAATCCGGTTGTAATTTGGAACATGGTGTTAGTATATGATCTTTAACAACCGTGCCAGAATTGGTCCATATCGGTCCATAATTATATATAGCCCCCATATAAAACATTCTCCGGAGCCTCTTGGAGGAGCAAAATTCATCCGATCCGGTTCAAATTAGGAACGTGGTGTTAGTATATGGTTGCTAACAACCATACCAAAATTGGTCCAATCACACAAAAATTGGTCCATATCGGTTCATAATCATGGTTGCCACTAGAACCAAAAATAATCTACCAACATTTTATTTCTATAGAAATTTTATTTCTATAGAAAATTTTGTCAAAATTTTATTTCTAGAGAAAATTTTGTTAACATTTTATTCGGTTCATAATAAAATTTTCATCATTGTCAAAATTTTATTTCTATAGAAAATTTTGTCAAAATTTTATTTCTATAGAAAATTTTGTTCAAATTTTATTCGGTTCATAATCATGGTTGCCACTCGAGCCAAAAATAATCTACCAAGATTTTATTTCTATAGAAAATTTTGTCAAAAGTTTATTTCTATAGAAAATTTTGTTAAAATTTTATTTCTGTAGAAATTTTTGTCAAAATTTTCTTTCTATAGAAAATTTTGTCAAAATTTTTATTTCTACAGAAAATTGTGTGAAAATTTTATTTCTATAGAAAATTTTGTTAAAATTTTATTTCTGTAGAAAATTTTGTCAAAATTTTATGTCTACTTTGCCAAACTGAATTATATACGTATTGGATCGATCTTTTTTGATTTAATATATACCACGTATGGACTTACATACAATTTAGAAGATGGTGTTAGGAGGTTTTAAGATACCTTGCCATCGGCAAGCGTTACCGCAACTTAAGTAATTCGATTGTGGATGGCAGTGTTTAGATGAAGTTTCTACGCAATCCATGATGGAGGGTACATAAGCTTCGGCCTGGCCGATCTTACGGCCGTATATAATGTTATGTTTGTAATTTTGACTTTAGTCACATATACGATATAGCGTTTTATGCATACGCCTGGTATTTTTTTCTCATGCAAACATAGCATTTACGCTCTCTCACTAGTTTGGTGGATTTGCAAAAGTTTTATGCTTTACTTTGTCATCATTCAAACTTTCGCTAGTTGATCTCATTCTAGTTTTTGAATTAAAACGCATATATGACACGTGTGAAATGGATCGGATTCTTTTCTAAATTAAAATTAATAAATAGTGCTGATTTTTTTTTCGATTTTTTTACAAATTTTCTATCTATTTCAAAGCGTTTGAATTAGTAATTTTATTTGTGAGTGGTAATGACTAATTTTTTCGCGGGAGTTTATTCGTGGCAATGACATAAAAATGGGAAATTTTTGGTTTTAGTCATTTCATGTGAATTGCAATAATTTAAGAAACAACTGCAGATAACTTTCGATCTTCCTATTTGTTTCTAGCAATCACATAGTAAAGACCTGAAAAGTGGAAAAAAAAATCGCAAATTTTTTTGAGCATCCGCGTGTTTAAAAATGAAATGAAATTACAATTTGATATTCCCATTTGAGGTAACGTGGTGCAAAGAGTTTCTTTGCAAATAGTTTTGGTTGATCTCTTGGGATTCAGCTACTCAAAGTGCGAACCTAGATCAGAAATCACTATATATGAAACATTTAGTAGACACGGTAAGGAAAACCAATAATATTTGAAAATGTGCGTTTCATAAGAGCAATATATATACAGGTTTCTCCATGGCCTCTTTTTTTTTGACTTGGTCACCATGTGATAATATCAGTTGATGTGATCCAAAACTCAATAAAAACTCCAAGAAATTACCTTCCATATTGGTGAACTGAAAATTTCCATGCGTTGAATTAATGACTGATTAGCCAGTGATTTTAAAATGACCTAAGTCGACCGAATCGCCGCAGATGAAGGCACCCAATTTGATAATAAAGGGTGATTCTTTTGAGGTTAGGATTTTCATGCATTAGTATTTGACAGATCACGTGGGATTTCAGACATGGTGTCAAAGAGAAAGATGCTCAGTATGCTTTGACATTTCATCATGAATAGACTTACTAACGAGCAACGCTTGCAAATCATTGAATTTTATTACCAAAATCAGTGGCAGAAAATCCGCTTTTTTATCGACAAATTTTGTTCAGCGATGAGGCTCATTTCTGGTTGAATGGCTACGTAAATAAGCAAAATTGCCGCATTTGGAGTGAAGAGCAACCAGAAGCCGTTCAAGAACTGCCCATGCATCCCGAAAAATGCACTGTTTGGTGTGGTTTGTACGCTGGTGGAATCATTGGACCGTATTTTTTCAAAGATGCTGTTGGACGCAACGTTACGGTGAATGGCGATCGCTATCGTTCGATGCTAACAAACTTTTTGTTGCCAAAAATGGAAGAACTGAACTTGGTTGACATGTGGTTTCAACAAGATGGCGCTACATGCCACACAGCTCGCGATTCTATGGCCATTTTGAGGGAAAACTTCGGAGAACAATTCATCTCAAGAAATGGACCGGTAAGTTGGCCACCAAGATCATGCGATTTGACGCCTTTAGACTATTTTTTGTGGGGCTACGTCAAGTCTAAAGTCTACAGAAATAAGCCAGCAACTATTCCAGCTTTGGAAGACAACATTTCCGAAGAAATTCGGGCTATTCCGGCCGAAATGCTCGAAAAAGTTGCCCAAAATTGGACTTTCCGAATGGACCACCTAAGACGCAGCCGCGGTCAACATTTAAATGAAATTATCTTCAAAAAGTAAATGTCATGGACCAATCTGACGTTTCAAATAAAGAACCGATGAGATTTTGCAAATTTTATGCGTTTTTTTTTTTAAAAAAGTTATCAAGCTCTTAACAAATCACCCTTTACATCAAAAATTACACAAAGTGATGACGTCACAACCAGCCATAGAGATGGATGCCATCATCACAATTTTGAGACCATAAGTGGCGAAAATTTTTTTTTTATTTTTTTTATGAAGTTTCATCGATCAAATTATTATGATCACCGTATTATGACTAAGAACGTATGCAGTCGCTGTAAAGGATATCGTTGAATATTCATAATGTTACTACGAATAATTAGCTGATAAGTAGTTAGAGTAAAACTAATATAGCAAGTTGCAGTGAATACCCCTAATCTATGCAAGAACTCAACGAAATGATTTTTACTACAGCTTTAAAAAAAAAAAAACAAGTATATACGGCCGTAAGTTCGGCCAGGCCGAAGCTTATGTACCATCCATCATGGATTGAGTAGAAACTTCTTCTATACACTGCCATCCACAATCGAATTACTTAAGTTGCGGTAACGCTTGCCGATGTCAAGGTATCTTAAAACCTCCTAACACCATCTTCTAAATTGTATGTAAGTTCATACGTGGTATATATTAAATCAAAAAAGATCGATCCAATACGTATATAATTCAGTTTGACAAAGTAGACATAAAATTTTGACAAAATTTTCTACAGAAATAAAATTTTAACAAAATTTTCTATAGAAATAAAAATTTTGACAAAATTTTCTATGGAAAGAAAATGTTGACAAACATTTCTACAGAACTAAAATTTTAACAAAATTTTCTATAGAAATAAACTTTTGACAAAATATTCTATAGAAATAAAATCTTGGTAGATTATTTTTGGCTCGAGTGGCAACCATGATTATGAACCGAATAAAATTTGAACAAAATTTTCTATAGAAATAAAATTTTGACAATGATGAAAATTTTATGATGAACCGAATAAAATGTTAACAAAATTTTCTCTAGAAATAAAATTTTGACAAAATTTTCTATAGAAATAAAATTTTTGACAAAATTTTCTATACAAATAAAATTTTGGTAGATTATTTTTGGCTCTAGTGGCAACCATTTTGGTATGGTTGTTAGCGACCATATACTAACACCACGTTCCTAATTTGACTCGGATCGGATGAATTTTGCTCCTCCAAGAGGCTCCGGAGGTCAAATCTGGAGAACGTTTTATATGGGGGCTATATATAATTATGGACCGATATGGACCAATTCTGGCACGGTTGTTAAAGATCATATACTAACACCATGTTCCAAATTACAACCGGATTGGATGAAATTTGCTTCTCTTGGAGACTTCGCAAGCCAAATCTGGGGATCGGTTTATATGGGGGCTATATATAATTAGGAACCGATGTGGACCAATTTTTGCATGGTTGTTAGAGACCATATACCAATATCATGTACTAAATTTCAGCCGGATCGGATGAAATATGCTTCTCTTAGAGGCTCCACAAGCCAAATCTGGGGATCGGTTTATATGGGGGCTATATATAATTAAGGACCGATATGGACCAATTTTTGCATGGTTGTTAGAGACCATATACCAACATCATGTACCAAATTTCAGCCGGATCGGATGAAATTTTCTTCTCTTTGAGGCTCCGCAAGCCAAATCTGGGGATCGGTTTATATGGGGGCTATATATAATTATGGACCGATGTGGACCAATTTTTGCATGGTTGTTAGAGGCCATATACCAACACCATGTACCAAATTTCAGCCGGATCGGATGAAATTTACCTCCCTTTTAGGCTCCGCAAGCCAAATCTGGGGATCGGTTTATATGGGGGCTATATATAATTATGGACCGATATGGACCAATTTTTGCATGATTGTTAGAGACCATATACCAACACCATGTACCAAATTTCAGCCGGATCGGATGAAATATGCTTCTGTTAGAGGCTCCACAAGCCAAATCTGAGGGTCCCTTTATATGGGGGCTATACGTAAAAGTGAACCGATATGTCCCATTTTCAATACCATCCGACCTACATCGATAACAACTACTTGTGCCAAGTTTCAAGTCGATAGCTTGTTTCGTTCGGAAGTTAGCGTGATTTCAACAGACGGACGGACGGACGGACGGACGGACGGACATGCTTAGATCGACTCAGAATTTCACCACGACCCAGAATATATATACTTTATGGGGTCTTAGAGCAATATTTCGATGTGTTACAAACGGAATGACAAAGTTAATATACCCCCATCCTATGATGGAGGGTATAAAAAACACACCAACAACCATCATCGAGTAAGCAGGAGGCCTTCTAAATACTAATCGGTGCGGTGAGGTAAGTCTTGTTACTCTCATTTTTCGTTCTTTTTTTTTATTTGGTTCTTGCATTGATAAATGTGGATGACATGTGGATCGTAAAAATCAGTGAGAAACCCCTAAAGGAGAATGATAATTGTTGCTATGATCAAGTGTAATGAATGATCTGTTTTTTTTATTTACTCTCCATCTTGTCTACTCTATTTTATTTTACGCATTGTAGATTTTGTGTGGTTTCTCATAGTGATGTTTTTACAATCTCATAGATCCATATGTTTTGATATTATTTCTTCTTTTTGATATTTTGTTTATGATATTGTTATTTTGTTTTGATATTCTTGTTTTTATTTTAAATCGTAAATGATACTTTCTTTGAAAGATACTTTCCCTTTTAACACTTTGCTGGTCGTTTATGTATGATTAGAAAAATGAATTCTTAATATCACTTAAGGTAATAATATTATATTGAAATTATATCTACTATGAAAGCATTTAGATTTACGCGTTTAATAAATGCATATTTGAATATGGACCTGTAAGGAGTTTTAAAAGTCTTTTGCTGAACTAAACCAACGAAGTGGGATAAAAACTTGGGGTTTCTAAGATAAATAAAATGCCACTTAGAATGTCGGTAGGTGTGGGTAAAGAGGCAACTCTTCTAGAACATCGAAAGAAGAGATCTTTTGAGATAAAATTGATATAATATACATCTAATTTATAATCTATCTAAAATTATTACAGCAATGCATTTTGGTTTTGAGGGGATTTTTGAATTATGTTCTTTTTCATTGCCTTGTCCATAGTAACGCTCAGCTTCATTAATAAATCAGGGAGTCTATAATAATAATTTTTTTGTGATGGGAAATGGATTATTTGGAGCAGGACCCGAACCCCCCACCCGACTGATTGCTAGTCCGTCAAAGGCTCCCACTGTCCTAACTCTAAGTAATTTTTGTGATGACCTGAGAAGATTTAGTTTCGTTTGCTTTTATACGCCACTCTTTCAACCAATTGGATAGCTTATTTAGATGTCTTTGCAACATGGCACTACCGACTTTGGGACTTTTATTCACTGCTAGGACCGCTGTATCGTCTGCAAAGGATCCTATCATAGTCTGTTGGCCTACAGGGAGATCTGCAGTGAATAGTACATATACAGGACCAAGTACAGAACCCTGCGGGACCCCAGCATTAATATTTTCGATTTGCCTAATTTCTCCCTCCTCTTTTACAAAAAAGTATCTATCTTGTATGTAAGATTTCAAGAATAAGTAATAATTTATTGGCAGAAGCATTTTGATTTTGTAAAGTAGGCCTTCATGCCATACTCCAAATTGGTGATTTGGTATCAAGCCTTTTTGGTCTATAATAGGCGTTAGACGTGACATAAATCATTTTTCTAGCATTTTTGAGAGCACTGGTAATAGGCCTATTGGCCGATACGAGTTTACCTGCTCTGTTGATTTGCCTGGTTTGAGAATCATACTGATTTGTGCAACTTTTCATTGAGGTGGAAAAAAACAATGTGTTAAGCAAGCAAGCTTCCCAACCCAATTTGCTTTGCGCCCCCCAAAAACTGTATCAAGTTCGTTGCGCCCCCCAACCTAAAACAAATTTTGGTTACCCAAACAAACAGAAATAAATAAAGCTGGAAATATGATTAACAATAATTAATTAAATAATTAAAAATAAAAATAATAATGAATATTTATATAAAAGAATTTATCAATTAGTGGAAAATTTGGTAATCGTTCCTTTCATTAAATGTTTAATATTTGGTACTATTACTGATAAAGTACGCCTTAAATCAGTTTCAAAATGAATGCAAGACAGGTATTTTGACTTTATGTCTAAAAGTGACGAAAATGGTTCCAAAATTTTTAACATGTATGAATACAAAAGTGGGTACTGGTTCTGATATTTTAGCAAGAAATTTAGCCGTTGCAAATAAACTGAACGACTAATAATGGAACCTACAACAAATTATAGAATTGCATGTAACTTCTATTCTTTTCTCACTGTGGTTATAAATGAACATTTCGAAATGTACAAATGGTATGTTCTTTTGTAGTATATTATTGTTTTGTTGAACTTAACAATTTGCGTTGTTTTAACAAATTTAATGATATAAAACTTGCTCAACCAAAAATGAGGCTGCGCCCCCTGGAACCTCGTGGTGACACCCCTTGGGGGGCGCGCGCCCCCTATTTGGGAAGCTCTGCATTAAATATATATGTAATGAGATCTTTTCCCTCCTATGGCAATTCTTTTAGAACTTTGGGGGTAATTAGATTATATCCTGGTGCCTTTTTAAATTTTAGATTTTATTTCATTTCTCATTTCTGCTTTCGAAAACTTTTTGATTGGCAAGTCAGTTGGTGTGGTTCTGCGAGGTAATTTTGAATATATTCTGCACCCTCAAAAAAAGGCGCTTCTTTAACATATGTTCCAAACATATTTTGCAGGAAGCACATATATTATTGGATACTGTCGAAACATTAATATGCTTGTTTTATGTGAACATATTATATGTTTGGAAGCATTTTGAGCCAAAAATTTTATATGCTTGCAAGAATTTTTCCCAAACACGATTGTGCTCATTCCCTAACATACTCGTAATTTTCACTTCCACGAAATTTTTTAGTTCTTGGCAACTTTTTTGTAATACAAATAATGTTGAAGAAATTATTAACTTTTATAAATTTTACCTTTCGCCTGCACGGAGAATCGAACCGAGGACCATACAGTTTGTAAGCCAACACACTATCCACTGGGCTACGTAGCTGTTATAGTCACCATGATTTTTGGATAAAATATTATTTTTCATTGCAAAAATAACAATTTTGTAACAAAAACTTTAAAAATTGGAAGGAATTCAAAAACTCTAATAAAAGAAGAACGTGGAGTCGAGTATAAACATACATAAATAATTTTATAATATAAACATAAATTTATTTAAGCGTGCACGGATGAAAAAGACTGTTTTTCATATGTTTGGCTATAAACATTATATGTTTGAAACACAAATTTTTAAACACAATATTTGTGAGTGCAAGCATATAATGTTCATAAACTAGCATAACATGTTTGGGACATATATGTTAATATGTTAGAACATATTATGTTTGGGACATAAAATGTTTTTAAATATAATATGCTTGGATGCAAACATATATTAATTTAGAAATAGCCTATAAACATATATGTGTTTAGTAGCTTGGAGCGCTATTTAACAGGGAGCGATATTGAATTAAGTTGGTGGTTGTTGCATGTTATTACAAAATTAACATTTTATTTTTCCTTGGGCAATTGATCAGCTACTTCTTTGATACTTACAAACTGTGTGGTCCGCTGTTCGAATCCCCGTCCGGCAAAAGGTAAAATTAAAATAAAACAAGTATATACGGCCGTAAGTTCGGCCAGGCCGAAGCTTATGTACCCTCCATCATGGATTGCGTAGAAACTTCATCTAAACACTGCTATCCACAACCGAATTACTTAAGTTGCGGTAACGCTTGCCGATGGCAAGGTATCTTAAAAACTCCTAACACCATCTTCTAAATTGTATGTAAGTCCATACGTGGTACATATTAAATCAAAAAAGATCGATCCAATGCGTATATAATTCAGTTTGACAAAGTAGACATAAAATTTTGACAAAATTTTCTACAGAAATAAAATTTTAACAAAATTTTCTATAGAAATAAAAACTTTGACAAAATTTTCTATAGAATGTAAATTTTGACAAAAATTTCTACAGAAATAAAATTTTAACCAAATTTTCTATAGAAATAAACTTTAGAAAAAATTTTCTATAGAAATAAAATCTTGGTAGATTATTTTTGGCTCGAGTGGCAACCATGATTATGAACCGAATAAAATTTTCTATAGAAATAAAATTTTGACAAAATTTTCTATAGAAATAAAATTTTGGTAGATTATTTTTGGCTCCAGTGGCAACCATGATTATGAACCGATATGGACCAATTTTTGTGTGATTGGACCAATTTTGGTATGGTTGTTAGCGATCATATACTAAGACCACGTGCCTAATTTGAACCGGATCGGATGAATTTTGCTCCTCCAAGAGGCTCCGGACGTCAAATCTGGAGAATGTTTTATATGGGGGCTATATATAATTATGGACCGATATGGACCAATTCTGGCACGGTTGTTAAAGATCATATACTAACACCATGTTCCAAATTACAACCGGATTGGATGAAATTTGCTTCTCTTGGAGACTTCGCAAGCCAAATATGGGGATCGGTTTATATGGGGGCTATATATAATTTTGGACCGATGTGGACCAATTTTTGCATAGTTGTTAGAGACCATATACCAACACCATGTACCAAATTTCAGCCGGATCGGATGAAATTTGCTTCTCTTTGAGGCTCCGCAAGCCAAATCTGGGGATCGTTTTATATGGGGGCTATATATAATTATGGACCGATGTGGACCAATTTTCGCATGATTGTTAGAGACCATATACCAACACCATGTACCAAATTTCAGCCGGATCGGATGAAATATGCTTCTGTTAGATGCTCCACAAGTCAAATCTGGGGATCGGTTTATATGGGGGCTATATATAATTAAGGACCGATAAGGACCAATTTTTGCATGGTTGTTAGAGACCATATACCAACATCATGTACCAAATTTCAGCCGAATCGGATGAAATTTTCTTCTCTTTGAGGCTCCGCAAGCCAAATCTGGGGATCGGTTTATATGGGGGCTATATATAATTATGGACCGATGTGAACCAATTTTTGCATGGTTGTTAGAGACCATATACCAACACCATGTACCAAATTTCAGCCGGATCGGATTAAATTTGCTTCTCTTTTAGGCTCCGCAAGCCAAATCTGGGGATCGGTTTATATGGGGGCTATATATAATTATGGACCGATGTGAACCAATTTTTGCATGGTTGTTAGAGACCATATACCAACACCATGTACCAAATTTCAGCCGGATCGGATGAAATATGCTTCTGTTAGAGGCTCCACAAGCCAAATCTGAAGATCGGTTTATATGGGGGCTATATATAATTATGGACCGATGTGGACCAATTTTTGCATGGTTGTTAGAGACCATATACCAACACCATATACCAAATTTCAGCCGGATCGGATGAAATATGCTTCTGTTAGAGGCTCCACAAGCCAAATCTGTGGGTCCCTTTATATGGGAGCTATACGTAAAAGTGGACCGATATGGCCCATTTTCAATACCATCCGACCTACATCGATAACAACTACTTGTGCCAAGTTTCAAGTCGATAGCTTGTTTCGTTCGGAAGTTAGCGTGATTTCAACAGACGGACGGACGGACGGACATGCTTAGATCGACTCAGAATTTCACCACGACCCAGAATATATATACTTTATGGGGTCTTAGAGCAATATTTCGATGTGTTACAAACGGAATGACAAAGTTAATATACCCCCATCCTATGATGGAGGGTATAAAAAAATCATACAATTGAATAATTTCTTCTACAATGTTTGTATTACAGAAAAAGGTGCTAAGAACTAAAAAATCTCGTGGAAGTGAGAAAGATGTGGGGGAATATACAATTGGGCAGAAACAAAATTTTGAGCATTCAGGTCGAAAACCTATGTTGTTAGCACCTATATTACCTGTTTATTTTCATAATTCATTATGATTGTAAATATATAAATAAATAAATAAAATTTTGAGCACAATATTGTTTGGGAGAATTTTTTTTAAGCATATAATATTTTTGGGTGCAAAATGCTTCCAAACATATTATATGTTCACATAATAACATATTGTTTTTTGGAAGACAACATTATTGAATTTGGATGCAAAAATACAAAATGTTTGGAACTTAGACTACCCAAACATATATTGTTTAGACCAATATGCTTTCAAACATATTATATATTGGAAGAGATCAAACATATAAATGTTTGGCCAATACCCAAAAATGTATATGCTTGAAGCAAAATATGTTTGGGAGTATATGATACAGAAGCGATTTTTTGTAAGCGTGTGAACAGTTTTTTACTAGCATTTAACACCATCGCTCTAAAATGCCTTTCATTTTTCTTTAATAATTCATTTTAAAGAAAATAAACTTTTTTAAATTGTTTTAGCTCTAAAACTCGAACTTAATGCCCGCTTTTATATTTGATGGTGTCCGTCAACTCCTCGTGGACTACTTATTAATAAAGAGGAACTAACCTTTTTTTTATACATTTTACTGTGTAATTTTTCACTATTTCCTCCTTATTTCATTTTACTGTCCCAACTCTAAAAATAGTATAGTGCCCTTTCGTTATTTTTATGAAGACCCCTGATTTCTTTTAACGAACCAAGAAAAAAATTGTGCCCATAATGCCAAAATGATAAACAAAACACATGTCCACACATACATAAAATGCTGCTCTCAAGGCGAAAACATATGCTGTTTGTTTTTCAAATGTCTATTCTCTTGGTTCCGAATGTCTTTTCTCTTTATTCAAATTAAATAATATTTAGACTTAAGCATATCAAATTTTTGGCCTTATCATAAAACATTTTTCCGAAACGACATACAAGCGGTTTCACAGGTATTGTTCTCTTTTGATTCTTTTGCTGTGTTATGTTGATATCTTTCATCAACTCTCCCGGTTTCCATCTCTATTTCTTTCTCTATACTCTCTCTGTCGCTTTGAATAAAATATCACAACATATGTATGTTTAGTCGAAATTTGTAAATTTATATATGTTTGCATTCACACATATGATTTTTATGAAACATTCATGCCCCAAACATAATATATTCTAACATATTAACATAGATGTCCCAAACATTTAGTTTAGGAACATTACATGTTCGCACTTAAATATATTGTGTTTTAAAATTGTGCCCGAAACACATTTTGTTTATATCGGAACATATGAAGACATATATTTCTAACAGTGTGGGGTATCTTCAGATGAGTTTGAAGTGAAAACAGTTTTTAGATACGCTGCAAAAGTCTTTGCTTTCTCTAACGAAGATTTGGCCCATGTGGTGTTAGCTTTTTTAATAGGATGATTTATTTTGTGGTATTGATTTACAGCTTTGCCATCGCTTTTTCGCCATTCGTTTCTCAGACAATTTTTTTGACTATATTGGGACATGTTTTATCTTGATTTATACTACTCTGCGGCGTTGAGTTCCATGCAGCTTGTTGGATAATGTGTACTAGTTGTTCCACTCCTCTAGTTATACCTTATTCACTTTTCAGGGAAATATTGGTGTTTGCATTTGATTTTATAAGATAGCGGAAATAAACCCAGTTTGTTTTCTTGTTATGAAGTTTACATGATTGGTCCTCTGCTATGTAGTGTGAATTAAGAGTTAAAAATACTGGAGAATGATCAGAAGACAGTTCACAGATTGTTACGCATTTGTATGATCCAGATGATATGCCTTTTGATACACAAAAATCGATAGGATCTGGAGTCTTTTGAGTATCCGTCGGCCAATAAGTTGGCATGTTTGGCGAGATTTCTTTTAAGTTCTTTCATGGCACGATAAAGTTGTCTCCCTTTTGGTGTCATAAGACGTGAACCCCAAGATGTATGCTTCGCATTATAGTCTCCGCAAACAAGAAAATTATTGCCAATCGTTTGAAAAAATGTAATATATTCTTCTGTTTTAATATTATGTTTCGGTGGACTGTATATTGACGATATTGCCAGCTGCCCAAGACAATCTTCAATAATGATAGTTGTTGCTTGTATTTTTTCAGAACAGAAATGATTTCCTTGGTGATGTTTAATCTTTTTATTAATTAGTGCTCCCGAGCCGCCTCTAGCTCTCCCACTTGGGTGCATTACGTGATAGAACTCGTAATCTGGCATGCTAAAATAACTTTTCTGTGTAAAATGAGTTTCAGAAATTAGAAATACGTCTATTTTATTTAGCCTCAGAAATTCCTTTACTTCCAGTGCATGTTGGGATAAGCCATTGGCATTCCAGAATGCTATACGTAGACTTCTAATCTGTCTGAGTAAGAGTAAGTTTGTTTGTGATGTCGAAGAGAAGACTCGTCATTTGCTGCATCAATAGATTAAGATTATTGAGCATTTCTTTTACGGAATTTGGGATTTGATATCGGCCCATTATTTAAGGTTTGGCGTGGATTTGTTGTTGTATTAGTGGTTTGGTTTCGGGTAACTTGGGAATAAGTTGTATTTTCTTGTTGTTGAGAAGTAGTCATTGAAGGTTGGTCTGAAACGTACTGGTTCTCTGCTGGTGATCTGCGAGGTGGGTAATGCTTACTATAGATTTGTCTATAGATTGTATAATTTGCCGGAAGATTTCCATTACAAAGCGCACATTTTACCCCATTTGCCCACTTCCTACGAGAGCATGATTTTGATTCGTGATTTCCTGCACATTTTATACATATGGGTTTCTTCTGGGTTTTCTTGATTAAAGTACTACTAAAATAAGGTATTAAAAACCTGTAATTTTGTACAAAGGTCATAAAAACGTAAATATTCTAGTGAAAAGAAAGTCAATTAAAAAAAAAAAACTTACCACTTCTCTATTAAATTATACGCTGAGGAGAAATATAAAAATTTGCCAGAATCCATCTGGGGTTGCTCTGAAATTAAATATTTTTTTTACAACAAAAAAAAAAACATTAAACTGGCTTCAAAAAAATAATTAGCAAATAATAATATACATAAAAAATATTCTTTTTAAAAGAAACCCCTATTTTAAAAAGAATACTTACCAATTTATGAATAAACGATACGGTATAACAAAAAATTTTTAAAAATTCATCTGGAGTTACTCTGAAATTGAACATTTATATATTACATTGAATAATAAAAATTAAATTAGATTAAACAATTTCAATATACTTTCCATTTCACCATTTTTTCCTAAATATTGAACATTCTTAATAGCTTTTTTTCTAAGCTACCGATCATCACTTCGCTTTTGTACATCTCATCGCTAAAATATTCATGACTTTCATTTAAAAGGTTTAATAAACAAACACCAATATACGAGTATGTCTCAAAAAAACCAAAATATTCCATACCTTTATATTCACTTGTTACATATCTGTTAAAAAGATGCAACAGCCCACGCCAACGCCAACTATACATCTGAAGCATGCCAAACAAAACCAAGCAAAACCAAAACATTCCACAAGAACAAAAACACATTCAAAAACATAAACCATTCGCGAATAACAAACACACACACATAAGCCACTGAAAGAACAAAAATAAAAACAACCCCACGCTCAGATATACACAACATCCATCCCCATCACTCGCTACCATTCATTATTGCATGTTCTCTCTCTCAAAAACAAATCAAGTAGCATCATCTTTACATTAAACACATTCCACTTTACCGAGAAAGATCTCTGTACAATGCATTAGTTCATCGCATCTGTCCACAATTTACTCTATAAACAATACTCTTAAATGCATATCAGTATAAGAACGATTAAACGTTTAACTTAAAATTAGCAAAAATTTCATGAAATGATATCTACCCATTTTTGACGAAAATTTCTATAAATTTAATTACATGTGAACTAAAAATATTTCATTGAGAAATGTTGTACCAACTATTATTAACTATAGGAATTGCCAGTAAGAAATTGCTATCCGCTTTCAAGTTCAATTTGCGTAAAAAAATATTTTCTCATACAAAAACTCTTTATAGTAAATTGCACTTATTATTTAGAAAGTATTATACATTTCATAAGTAGTTTGATAGTATGACGAAAGAATTTTTAACTAACAGTTAAGAAAATTTTTAAGGAAATTTCCATCGTATTTTGTAGGCCATGAACTACTCCATTGCTACTTAAAATTTGTAAAGCTCCTTTCGACAAATTATTTAAGTTCACCAATATGGTATCACAATTAGGGTTTCCATATGGATAATTTTCAAAAGAGAACTTTCGCTTTAAAAAAAAGAGAACATTTTAACTAAAAAAGAGTTTACCATAAAAAAATTCGTTATTAAATAATTAATAATTTTATTGATGTTAAAATTAAAATAATAATAGCTTCTAATGATCGCAATTGTGTTCCGGCCTTTAATTTGTCAACAGATTTAACCCAGTAAACAATTAGTGGCGAGCAATTGTGGCGAATTCCTACTAAATAAATAAAATTCCATCAATCTAGCATTTTTTTTGAAATAGAGTACATAAAGAGCACTGTTGGATATAAAAATACGGCACCAAAAAAAGAGAGTGAACAAAAAGATTCGAATACAAAAAGAGAACATGTTCTCTTTAAAATAGATGTAATGGACAGCCTAATCACAATGGACTGAATAGTCTAAGTGAGCCTGATACATCGGGCTGCCACCTAACCTAACCTTATTTATAATTATTGTAAAAATCTGCTTAAATTTACGAGACACTTTTTTTCTGTGTATAATGCTAAGGTTTGTCGGTATGCAATTAGAGTCAAATGTGAAATTTAGAGCTCTTTTGCACACATAAATAAATAAGATAATTTTGGTAGAGGATACACCTTGGAATTAGAAATGAGTGTTATTAAAATGCGATTTAGTTATATTATCCGGAGTCGGAGTCGAGCAAAATGGGCTCGACTCCACATCCCTGAGTGACAAGCACCGAAAGTAATCGGTTGCGTTTAATATTGTTTGTTAAAATTCATTGTACCATTTGGTAATTTAAGATTGCAAATATTAGTTTTTACTAAATACACTAGTCGTTTGCGGTAGATCGCATCCGTTCTCTGATAACGACAACGTTTGTCTCAATAATTGAGACATCCTTCAGCAAATTCTCATCGCTTCCAACTGTTTGGATCCGGAAGTGGTGCAAAATTGGCTCAGATGAATTTTATGTGGGCTTGTTATAGAACGGAAGTCGTCTTTTTAAGCATCCGCTGCATTGATTTCCCATTAGTTCTTCAAATGTGATTCGGATTTCAGTATTTCGAATATCATTAAGAAAAACTAAGGAAAAACTAGATCTTTTTCGACTTTACCTGTACGTAAAGACATTTTGAATAATAAATGGTAAATTTTACGAGCTATAATAAAATTTTTTAAAAAATCATTTTTTCCAAAAAACACTTAAAATTCAGCATATAATGTTTATTTGAATCATTATTACGGTCCTTATAATTTAATGTTTAAAGATTATTTCATGCAAATTTTGACTGCGACTACGCATCAAATGTTTCATCCGCGTAGTCCAATTTTGGCATACTCTTTCCAACATTTCGGCCAATATATCACGAATAAATGCTTGTAGATTGTCTTCCAATGCGTCATTTGAAGCGGCCTTAAATCGTACGTTTTTGTCCGTGTTGTGAGCAAAAAACGTTGGATATCATCTCACGATAGCGCTCACCATTCAGACTTTCGTTACGATTCGCATCATCTTTGAAGAAGTACAGACCAATGATGCCACCAGCCCATAAACCACACCACACTGTGGCTTTTTTGGAAGCATTCGCAATGCCTTTGGCTGAACTTCACTCGAAAATCAATAAATCTGCTTATTTACGTACCCATTGAGCCAAAAATGAGGTTCTTCGCAGTACACAATTTTTCACGAGTTGTATTTTGAAAGGCTTCACACCTAAACAATTCCGCAAATTTTCCACGTTGTTGAGTAACGGAAGCCCAATTGCTGCGAATAACGACGAATCGATGATTGAAGGTCATCATTATCACTGGCCAATACAGCTGCATTACTTTCTTCAGGTCTCTGACTACATAGGCGATTTGGGGGTTTAATGTCCAACACTGTAAATTTTGTGCGATCAGTGGGTCGATTAAATTGACCATAAAATGGAAGAAGAGCGCGATGAACTCATTTTGGTAATTAAATTCAATAATTTGCGAGCGTTGTTCGTTTGTAAGACAATTCATGGTTAAATTATAGACAAAACTGAAGATGTTTTATATTGAAGCAATAGCAAATATCTTATCACAAAGAACTTCTAATTTTTTTACTGGGCAGTTATGCAACAAGTTGTTGTTACCCTTTGTGTACAAAGGGGAAAATCCAATGGTTTCTAATGTTGGTGTTAAAATTCTTTGGACAATTAACAGGTAATTGGAGGAAGTTTAATGACCATGCTTTTTAAAATTTTTTGTTAACAGTCCGCTAAAAAAAAAGATTTAAAATGTAAATAAAAGACAAGCCCATGCGACCAACCCTCGAAATGTATTCATAACTTTTTTGGTTCCGTTTTTTATTTGAATGTGTTGGTAATTTTCTCCGATTTATTTATTGTAATTTTAGGTTTAGCGCCATAAAATTTGCTTGTAAAGATTAAGATACAGATCTTCATACTTTCAAAGTCCAGTCCCTTATACGTGATCATGCTACGTGGTCTAAGTGTAAATAGGTTCTTCTCGCTATCGCTGAAAACGACTCATTCATCGTCACGAGAATGCATGCTGAGATTATTGTCATCTAGGGGAATCACTGGGCGTGTCAGACCTTTGGATTGGTAATCATTGTTGTTCGGATGGGGACAATCCAAAATGTTCGAAGTACAATCGGAAACACTGACCGGTGGTGGTGTGTCATATTTTGTCGTGTCCTTTGGTTTACCACCTGTGGATGTCATCAATGAAGCTTGGAAATCCTCGTCTTCGCCATGTGGTAGATGACAGAATCGTCTCTCCCCTGGCGGAGTTACACTCATACCCGGGGCTGCATCACGATACCAAATCTCCCGCATTTCGGCCCTTTTTGTTCGCATAAGTGTCTTATATTCGGATATCCTCATCTTCTTTCCATCAACAATGCATGTGCGTTTAGGCCTTGGCCTATACCTGTAGTCGGGATGTTTCTCCATGTGAAGTTTAGAGAGACGCGACTGTTCCTCGTAATAAGGATGTTTGTCTATATTGGACATTGCCTTCCAACGAGCACCCAAAATTTTCGAAATATTTGAGTTATGCATATCCGGACAAGCCTTTAGAATCTTACGCCGTTCGTCTTTTGCCCATACCATAAAAGCATTCATGGGTCGTTTAATATGGGGCTTATGATATATATGACCATAACTATGCCCTTCTCGAGTGTTAGGTCGCGCGTCTTTGGGCAAGAATGAAATTGAGTGCTGATTTTCAATTTCCTGTTGATCAGTATTTTGTTGTTCCAAAGAATTTTTTTTGCTAGAGCACACGAATGATTTCAATTTGCCACACCTGCCGGTGATAGCCTGTGGTAACGTTGTATTCTCGCTGTCATTGGTAGTCATGGGCACCATGGGAGATATTGGTACCACCGGATCGACTTCATCAATCGGCGGTATATTCCATAATCGACATATCAAAAGTTTAGTGTCTTCGCTGGACATTGATTGCCAGTTACATGAAACATTGTCCAAAGAGACCGGGGTAAGACTGCCGCTTTCTTGTTGTTGAACACTCGAAGAAGATCGAGGCTTCGATAAATTCAAGGGCACATCTGTACCATCGCTGCTGTAAGTCTTTGTTTTGTCCGTTATCGCAAGTAAGCTTCGTTGCGAAGGTGACTTAGAATCATTATTTTCGATATTGCTCGCACTCTCATTGATATCATCATCCACACCGTGTTCCAAATCAGTGCTCAGCGGAATAGTTGCATTATCTGCCAATAAAGTTGACTGCAGGGCAGGCGGTACCGCCAACAAGTTATTGCTTATGACGCCACGCATTTGTGTTGGTGATAAAGCTGCGGCTTTTGTAATGGCCTCAACATCGACGCCAGGCAGTACCTCCCCTTCACCCAATCGCGTTGCTTCCTGTAACAATGATGTGCCATTGTCTGGAATAATAGAATCAGGCTTGGGCAACTTGCCACAAATTTCAGCGTCACTGTTTACAGCTACAGAAACAGCAGCGAAAGCAGCTTGAATATGAGCAGCAGCCATGGCTGCTGTAGACCACATAGGTTGAATGGCGAACTTTGCAGGATGGGGGAGCAACGCAGCTGGTAGATCACATGCTGCCATTGCTGGCACAGCAATATTGTATGATGATGGGGGCGGTGAAGGCGGCATTGAAATAGGGGCGAATGTTGATGTTTGATGCTGTTTCGCAAACCTCGGCAATTCTGTGGTGTTACAGATTCTAGTGCTTAGGCACAATCGCTCATCTTGTAAACTATCCAACTGCTTTTGATGATGTGATAAACCATTATCTACATATGTGACGTCGCATTTTCTCGAAACCTGAAAAATAAGAGTACAATTATTGTAACATTTGTGACATACAAGAACTTTTCTCGAAACGAAATTTTGCGACGACAAAGATCTCTTACCAAAAAGTATTTTCTCCAAGGACAAATAAAGACGAATTCATGGGAATCAGTATAACGGTTTTCCCGAATAAGTTTTATTTGTCCTTCCAAAAATTTCGTTAGGAAAATAGGAAACCATTGATCGTCGAAACTTCGCTTTCAGGATAATATAAATTTGCCTGTAGTTGAATCAGCGTTTTCCAAGCTTCATAGGACTGCTCGAAGTAACGCGAGGAAGATGAAGAGAGATCCGTACGGTTGACCTCAATTGTTACAGTATAAGCAAGGAAAAAGAAACAGTAAATATATAACAGTTTTAATATGTTTCCTAAAATCAAGTCTTCGATCGAGTAGTATCCCAAGCTCCGAGAAAGATTCAATTATTTCTAACTCATGGTTATGTAAGTAGTAATGAGCAGGTATTACCGCTCTTCTTGTGAATGAGATCTGTTTGCACTTTGACAGATTAAGATGCATCAAATTGGTACTGCACCAGTTATAAAAGGCATCAAGGTCGTTTTGCAAAAGAATTTGATCATGAGGGTCAGAATACGGTCGAAATATTTTGACATCATCCGCGTATATAAGAACATTACTAAATTTGAATATTGAAGGCAAATCATTAATAAATAAAATGAATAAAAGTGGCCCCAGATGGCTTCCCTGTGGGACACCAGATGTTACATACATTTTTCTAGATTCAGTGCTTTTGAATATTACCGTTTGAAATCTGCCAACCAAGTAAGAACTCAACCACTTAAGTAATGAATTGCTGAAACCAATAATACGTAACTTCTTCAGTAAAAGTGCATGGTTGACCTTGTCAAATGCCTTACCAAAATCAGTATAGATAGTGTCCGTTTGGAATCCAGCATTAAAACCTTCATTTACACGCGTCGTAAATTCCAAGATATTCGTTATTGTGGAACGAGATTTCCGAAAACCATGTTGGTGGGTCGTTATCGTAGAAGAAACTTGATGTGATAATACATCTGTAATAATTTTCTCTAAAAGCTTAGGTACAGCACTTAGCTTAGCAATTCCTCTATAATTACATACATCATATTTGCTGCCAGATTGGGTGTTAAAGGGTGATACGGTCAAAATTTGGTCAAGGGAAAACGCGTGTAAATCGGTGAAATCGTTTATTTAAAAAATCAAATTAAATTTCTTTTTCAAGTTCAATTAGTATAAAATTCAGGAAAAATATTCAGTTAGGCTTTCGCTTTTCCAAATCCGAATTGCCGTGCCTCACGCTTGACACCTGCCATCCGATTTTGTACAGCCACCTTGTCCACCTTCTTCGCCGCAGAAAGCCAGTTTGCCTTGAACTGCTGCTCGTCCTTAGCAGTTTTTTGGTCTTCTTTAGGTTCCGCTTGACAATAGCCCAGTATTTCTCAATTGGGCGGAGCTGTGGCGTGTTGGGAGGGTTCTTGTCCTTGGGAACCACCTGCACGTTGTTGGCGGCGTACCACTCCATGGCCTTTTTACCGTAATGGCAAGATGCCAAATCCGGCCAAAACAGTGCGGAACAACCGTGTTTCTTCAGGAAAGGCAGCAGACGTTTATTCAAACACTCTTTCACGTAAATTTCTTAGTTGACAGTCCCGGAACCTATGAAAATGCTGCTTTTCAAGCCACAGGTACAGATGGCTTGCCAAACCAGATATTTCTTTGTGAACTTTGACAGTTTTATGTGCTTGAAAATATCTGCTACCTTTCCCCTTCCTTTTGCCGTATAAAACTCCTGTCCCGGAAGCTGCTTGTAGTCGGCTTTGAAGTAGGTTTCGTCGTCCATTACCACGCAGTCAAACTTCGTCAGCATCGTCGTGTACAGCCTCCGGGATCGAGCTTTGGCCGTCGTATTTTGTTTATCATCGCGGTTTGGAGTCAGTACCTTCTTGTAAGTCGATCCGGCTCGTTTTTTGGCTCGATGCACGGTTGTAGACGATACACCCAGCTTATTTGCGGCATCTCCGAGAGAGAGGTTAATTCGCTTGAAACTACCGGCAACTCGTCGTCTCAGCGGCTTCCGGTTTTCGATTTCCCCCCGATCCAGACTTCCTGGCTGTCGACAAACATTCCCCAAACACTTTAATTACATTTGTAACGGTTGATTTGGCAACTTTTAGCGATTTTGCCAGCTTTGCGTGCGAGTAGCTCGGATTTTCGCGATGCGCGAGCAAAATTTTGATACGCTGCTCTTCTTGCTTGGACGGAATTTTGACAACTGAAGAGTGAATTCCAAAATCAAAATAGGAGCAAAATTCTACACACACACACACCTTCAAAATGAGGGGTGTTCAGGTTTTTTAAATGCAAAATTGAAAGACATACCTCAAGTTTATATTGACCAAATTTTGACCGTATCACCCTTTAGATCCAGTAATGGAAAACCGGCGAGCTTTGGAGTCGACCGGGGACTTCAATACAGGCAAGAAATCACCGGAATTACACAACCATTTATGGTCTTAAAGGGTGATGACACATTGGGAGAAAAGGGGGGTAGTATTAAACATGATGTACCAAAAACACTATACCAAAGGAAGATGGAATATGAAGCAGCGACGGCTCGTATTTTTAAAACATTAGAAGGAAAAAACACGTAAATATAAGAAAATAACAAGGCTACGATATAAAGATTTTAAAATAAGATGTATGAAGAGAAAAATGGTGGAGACAATCATAACATCGGAGGGTGATAATCGATTCTTCGCGAAGACTGAAGTTGCGGGAAAAGAGATAATGACATTGTTGGATTCGGGAGCTAGCGCGTGCTGTATCGGTCGAAATGGGCTTAATTTTCTTTCTGGAATGGAGAAAAATATATTGAAGGTGAGAAATGGGAAAATAGAGACTGCAAATGGAGGAAGTGCAAATGTTTATGGTATCATTACGTTGCCAGTGCAATGGGAGGATAAGACGAGGGAGCTCAACCTTCTTATAGTTCCAGATTTACAACAAGAATTTTACTTCGGGGTCGACCTCTGGAGAGTATTCAATCTTTCAGTGGTGGGTAGCACTAAACCCAGTACAGAAATAGTAAAATACCCTATATCTGAGATCATAGAGTCAGACGATACCCCTTTTTCAAACTCAAGTCAACATCATCTAACTGATTCGCAGCAGGAACATTTGCAGCATGTGAAAGCTTTGTTTCCATCTTTCGCAATACGTGGTCTCGGCCGTGCAGATTTGTAAAGGCATGTTATTGATGTTGTTGACGAAAATCTTCCCATAAAGCAGAGACACTATCCTGTCTCCCCCGTCATACAGAAGCTCCTCTACGCTGAACTCGATCGCATGCTCGAGTTGGGAGTGATAGAGGAGAGCAACAGTCGCTGGAGTTCTCCTGTTACGCTGGTACGGAAGGGAGACAGAAATAGACTATGTTTAGACGCCCGGAAAGTGAATGCTCGAACGATAAAGGATGTCTATCCCCTACCCCATATTGAGGATATATTAAGCCGATTGCAAGACACCAATTTTATATCCGCAATCGATCTAAAAGATGCTTTCTGGAAGATCCAACTAGAAGAGAAATCGAGGGAAAAAACCGAATTTACCGTCCCTGGGCGGCCGTTATACCAATACACGGTAATGCCCCTTGGGCCATGTAATGCCGCCCAGAGGATATGGATAAGGTTATACCTGGTGCAATACGTTCCAATGTATTGATGAAGTGAAGCTACTGGATGTTCGCGTGTCCGATGGTTTTATATACAAGAGGACGTGTTTTTATACTGGCGACCCTATACAAGAAAACAATGCCTGGAAACTGTGGATTCCGAAAGGTGTGAGACAAGATCTGGTGCGTCAGGCTCATAATTCCGAAGTCGGTTAAAGGCAATGTACTATTGGACTAGGATGGTTTTGGATGTAAAAGAAGTCGTTAAGAAGTATGAAATCTGCAACTGCAGCAAGACATCCAACAAATTATGTAAACCGTCCATGGGGAAACAACAAATAACAGAAAGACCCTTCCAGCGAATATATATATATATATATATATATATATATATATATATATATATATATATATATATATATATATATATATATATATATATATATATATATATATATATATATATATATATATATATATATATATATATATATATATATATATAAAGGGTGATTCTTTTGAGGTTAGGATTTTCATGCATTAGTATTTGACAGATCACGTGGGATTTCAGACATGGTGTCAAAGAGAAAGATGCTCAGTATGCTTTGACATTTCATCATGAATAGACTTACGATCTGCCACAACGTCGAATTTTCAGTGAATGGGCCCTAGAAAAGTTGGCAGAAAATCCGCTTTTTTATCGACAAATTTTGTTCAGAGATGAGGCTCATTTCTGGTTGAATGGCTACGTAAATAAGCAAAATTGCCGCATTTGGAGTGAAGAGCAACCAGAAGCCGTTCAAGAACTGCCCATGCATCCCGAAAAATGCACTGTTTGGTGTGGTTTGTACGCTGGTGGAATCATTGGACCGTATTTTTTCAAAGATGCTGTTGGACGCAACGTTACGGTGAATGGCGATCGCTATCGTTCGATGCTAACAAACTTTTTGTTGCCAAAAATGGAAGAACTGAACTTGGTTGACATGTGGTTTCAACAAGATGGCGCTACATGCCACACAGCTCGCGATTCTATGGCCATTTTGAGGGAAAACTTCGGAGAACAATTCATCTCAAGAAATGGACCCGTAAGTTGGCCACCAAGATCATGCGATTTGACGCCTTTAGACTATTTTTTGTGGGGCTACGTCAAGTCTAAAGCTTTGGAAGACAACATTTCCGAAGAAATTCGGGCTATTCCGGCCGAAATGCTCGAAAAAGTTGCCCAAAATTGGACTTTCCGAATGGACCACCTAAGACGCAGCCGCGGTCAACATTTAAATGAAATTATCTTCAAAAAGTAAATGTCATGGACCAATCTAACGTTTCAAATAAAGAACCGATGAGATTTTGCAAATTTTATGCGTTTTTAAAAAAAAAAAAGTTATGAAGCTCTTAACAAATCACCCTTTATATATATATATATATATATATATATATATATATATATATATATATATATATATATATATATATATATATATATATATATATATATATATATATATATATATATATATATATATATATATATATATATATATATATATATATACAATGTGTGTGTGTGAACGAATGTTTTTTTTTTTCGAACGGTCCCAACGCCCTCAATCCCGCCCCTCCCGACCGCGGGGGCCTCATCCCTATGACGTAGGGACAGCGTACACACCATGATCCGAACCATGGCGGTTTACAGACGCACCTCTACACTGAAATTTTTTTCATCTAGCTTGAAAAATTATACTACTTCTATAAACACAGGATGAGCGTTTTGCAAATGCAACAACTTCTCTGTTTGAGGGTACATGTAATTTTCAACATATATTCAACTTTACTTGAAACATCTCATCTTCATTACATCTTCAAATTGTTTGCGAATTACTTCCAATTTGCCAAAATGTTGACGAAATCTTTGAAAAGGTGTTGAAGATAATATGAGAAAACTTTGACAAAACAATAACCTAGGATGCAAGGAAAAAACCATGTGGTTTTTAATACTTCTTTGTGCAACGAAGTTCGTGGTCAATTGGTAGAAATAAAAAATGGAAAATTTTAGACAAATAACTGAATTTACTCCAAATACTTTATAATAATAGGTAAGTGAAGATAAAAATTGAAATAAAATTTTAAGGAAGTCACTAATCTCTTTGCCGAAAACTAAAATTATGGATTCGTTCTTGAAAACATTAAACAGCTGAGCGATGAAAAAATGTTGGACAATTAACTGGGACTGCTTCAAATAGTTTATAATAATTGATAAGTCAATACGAAAAATTAAATCAACATTTTAGAGAAGCCACTAAATTTAAATCTCTTTGCAGAAAACCAAAACCTTTGGATGCTACATTCTTGCAAACATTAAGAAGCTGACCGATGAAAAATGAGTGGCTTATCGACAAGATAAAGTTTCCAGAAACTTTCCAAAGTGCAATCAATTAAAATTGTTAAAAACTTGATATTATTCCATACACCCAGAGAAATGGTTGGTCGCAATTCGATCATTACAATGAGGAAATAATTACAGTAACTTATTTTGTGTTACAAGAACAATGTTTTATTATTTTCCCCATTATACATTCAACACGACCATAAAAAAGTTCGCAGAATCAAATAGAAATTCTCATACCATTCAATTGGTTACAATAACCAATGCCGATATATGGATGGTACAACCAAAAGTTGAGTATACTAATAGAATCTTAGTTCAATTATGGGACGCGCGTAAGGTAGTTGTTGCAACAAATAATTATTTATATCAACATCGACATGGTATGACGCTACAAAATTTGCAAAACGGGGAATAGTATTTACTTTATACATTGAATAGAGTCTATTCCATGGCTTAAGGCAAGTATCGCACTGATTTATACAAAAGGAATATTACAAAAGTTTCTATAAAGTTTTCAGGATTCATACACCAACAAACACAAATACTATTATTGTATTAAAGACATAAACGTCTCCAGAGCGCTTCTAAGATGATCTGCACTTATATCTAGAGGCTTAAGGAGAGCATCTCTGGTAAGTACATATTCAAATATGTTTTGTAGTTTCACCACATAATGAAAACTGAATATAGTACCCAGCTTTAGAACTGAAACGTGATATAAGACTGTTTTCACCTTGTTTCGCTAACACCACACGCTTTTAAAATTGGTAAAAATTTACGGCATATTTAAACATCTGATGGTTTTATTTTAAGGTTGGCGCGCATAGCTGAAAAATACAACAATCTCCAAATAAATTAAAAATATTGGTTAAGATAGAATATTCTAAGACAGTTTAACTACTTTTTTACCATTATATTTTTGGAATATAATTGGAATGGCGGTATTCGTAAACGTCTTATACAAAAACAAGAAGGACATCGTTCCAATAAAATGCGGAGCTTTGAGCTTGACGACAGATGCTATTTATGAAGACAGTAAGTGATTTTCATTGAGATAAAATAAAAAAAAAATAAATCTAAGCTACTTCATTATTATGAACAGATTTGTACATTGTTAGTGTTTATTACAGTCGTACTTATTTATCGTAATTGTAGTGGAATGTCAAATCCTTTTACCATTTTTAAAAATATATGAATTAATAAAGATGGTTCGAAATCCGATCGAGTACCCCCCGAAAAAAGTGTCTTCGAAACTAAAGGTAAAAATGTTCATCAATTTAGTTTAGCCATTTTATTTCAATTAAGTTAAATGCTTGTGTTAAATAATAAAATTTACTTGTTCCAGTAAAAAAATCCTAAACTGAAAGCAGTTAGGAATAGTTCATTAACTAGAATAAGGCATGGAATTTTACTAATACTGTTTTCTTCGCTGGGTATAAGAATTTACTACTGAACAAGAAAATTTTATTCACTGATAACAAAGCATTCGTAAAAATAAACACGATATATTTGGGAAAGTTGCACTAAAAATAGAAATAATACTTGCCGCGGAAAAATATATTTTTACGACATATAAAATATACATTTTATGTTTTCATTAAAATTAAACATAATACCCAGTTTTTATACCCTCCACCATAGAATTGTATACATCGAAATGTCCGTCCGTCCGTCTGTTGAAATCACGCTAACTTCCGAACGAAATAAGCTATCGACTTGAAACTTGGCATAAGTAGTTGTTATTGATGTAGGTCGAATGGTATTGCAAATGGGCCATATCGGACCACTTTTACGTATAGCCCTCATATAAACCGACCCCTAGATTTGGCTTGCGAAGCCTCTTAGAGAAGCAAATTTCATCCAATCCTATGAAATTTGGTACGGGGTGTTAATATATGGTCCCTAACACTTCTGTAAAAATTGGTCCATATCGGAGCAACCGATCCGGTGGAAATAATAACCATGCAAAAATTGGTACGTATCGGTCCATAATTATATAAACCCAGAAAAAAAGTGTCTTCGAAACTAAAGAAAAAAATGTTCATCACTTTAGTTTAGCCATTTTATTTCCATTAAGATAAATTTTTGTGTGAAATAATAAAATTTACTTGTTGCAGTAAAAAACTCCTCAACTGAAAGCAGTTAGGAATAGTTCATTAACTAGAATAAGGCATGGAATTTTACTAATACTGTTTTCTTCGCTGGGTATAAGAATTTACTACTGAACAAGAAAATTTTATTCACTGATAACAAAGCATTCGTAAAAATAAACAAAAACCGTACTAAAACCAAGTTTTCCCAAAATTTTTACCATTTCTTATAAAATGATAATTCTGACTTCCTTTATTATAGAAAGCTATCATACATACGAATAACACTTGACATAGAAATATATTTTAGTTCATTCGTACTAAGAAGTATTCAATCCTTTCAAAACTTAAGGAAACATACTTGTTAGAAAATAGGAAATTTTGCCTATATCTCTTTTGTCTACCTATAATCGATACCTGTCATCTGTGTAATCGATAAGTTTGCGCGTGGGTTGCTTTTCAGTTGGAATCGCGTTGTTATGGTAACGGAGAAATTGTTAAAAAATAATATAGTAAAATAATATAATAAATAACAAATAAAATACATAAAATATGTGCTATTTTAAATTAGTGAAAACAATTTTCGTTTTTTGAAAATTATTAAACATAAATAACAAACAATAAGTCTATCAATGTTCGTGATGGTGTACAAAGAAAGAATACACCAACAGAATAACAACCCCTTCATTCATCAGGTAACATTCATTCGTGAAAAAATTAGTTTATAATTTTATATTTGTAGGCATTGAAATTGTCAAATGGGGACAAAATCGTTAGGCAGCAACTTATTAAAAGTGAAAGGCACAAGAAGAATAAAAAATTACGTTTTACAGTTGATAACATTACATGAAAATTGGAAATAGTGGAATAATAAACTAATATTTCGGTGCTGTTGATTCTTAATAAATATATTTAAGACATACCTTATTATATATATTTATAATATATAAATATATATAATAAAACCTGTCTTTTATTAAAGAAAAAATTGTCTATATAAATAAATAAAATTGTATTTAAAAACGAAGATAAGCAGTTCTAATTTTGAAGTAAATTCTTGGACACATACACTTTTTTGATGCAGCCAATGGTGTTAAAATATCAGACGATATATTGCCTGACTACATCAACTAATTTCGATGTGTGCCAGGATGGGTACATGAGACAAAAGGATTTGAGAGAGGTTCTGAAGTTACTTAAAATTAAATTCTATATTTTAATTTGCTTTAATCTGTAGATGAAGTATGTGAGTTTCAAGAAATTTTGTGTAACATTGAAGATGATTTTGAAGTGGAGGAAGTGGCCAGTGGATTGACTGTAGCTGTAACTGAATCTACAAGTGTTCAAGAAATCCAAAGTTTAGAAACTCAAAATTTTGTTTCTAGCATATTAACGCGAGCGGACTACATATACATTTCAGATTAAATGTGCAAACTTTTTCCACAAGAAACAAAAGGCCTCAGGAAAGCTATATGATGCTTACAACAATTTAAGAAAACGTTTGTCTAAATCTGGTTTCTTAAAACGTCGCGGTTACCAGCCTAAAACCATCGCAGGTGCAGTGTTTCAAGGTAAACCACGTACGGTTTAATAAATGACAAATGTTAATCATTATCAGATAATTATTAATCATTATTCAGATATATCACATGATATAGAATATCGAAAGTGCACCAGTCGTTTGAATGACGAATATTTAGCAGCTTGCAGAGTAGTTGCAATTGTTTCGAGTGTTCAGAACGAACCACGCTGGGGTATTTGAGCTTTTTAAATCTGACGTAGTATCACTTTATCCCACTTATAATGGAATTTCATATATATATATATATAATATATATATATATATATATATATATATATATATATATATATATATATATATATATATATATATATATATATATATATATATATATATATATATATATATATATATATATATATATATATATATATATATATATATATATATATATATATATATATATATATATGTATATATATATATATGTGTGAACCGAATTCAATGTTTTGGATATAATTTAAAAATTCTGTGATATTTTGTCAAATAAATAATGTTTATAATTTAATATAAAGTTTAATGGATTCTAACGCTTGTCGGAAACGTTTGGCCTCAAATATTTTCAAAAATGCACAATTTGTTCAGATTGGATTAAGATTTTTTTTCGACAAAATTTAAATGATTTGTACCATTTTATGAATTCTTAGTCTGTTTTTGACCTATTTGAAACAAAAAAAGTTAAAATTATTTATTAAAAGTATGAAATAACGAAGTTATAAAAAATTGAATCAAAAGATCTTCCGGGGTAGTTAAAATAAAGAATATCATTGGGAGTGCATCTTCTGGAAGTGCTTTTAAAGTTGTGCCTTTGGAAGAACTTCCAATTTTTTTTGCTGGGTACTTAATCATTTAGGTTCACATTGTGGTCAATATAAAATAGATGGTGTTTATGTAAAAATTGTAGCTCTTCCTGACCACATAAATTCAAGTTTATCATCTATTTATTTGGGTATGCTCTTTTTCACAGAAGACCGGAAAAATACGGCAATGATGTTATATTTAGCAAGCTAGTTCAGAGCTTAAATAATTTACAAAATGTGGGAGTATCGGTAAATGGAACAATTGTTAAACTTATAACTTGGCTAATTGGTGGCGATAAGTTGGGAATTAATTCCATTTTGGGATTTTCTGAGTCATTTCGAGCTCATTAAATTCCGAGAGATTAAATTCCGATGAAGCCAAACATTTATGTGTGGAAAACGAAAACTCACTAAGAGACAAGGAAAATTATGCATTCGGCCTATCAAACACTTCTGAACCAAAAGGTATTAAAGAAAATTCTATTTTTAATTGCAAACTTTTCATGTTGTCGAAAACTTGTGTGGATTTAATGCACGGCGTTATTTTTAAATAAGCCAAGTAATACAAAACCACCTCTTCTTCACAAAGATCGCTTGAGTAAATCCAAATTAAAATTATCAGCTTACGAAATGCTATCTTTCATTAAGTATTTCCCATTTTTAATAGGAGACATGATACTGGTTGCGAAGAGTGGTCTCTGTTTATTACTTTAAGAGAAATAATTAGTGTTTTATATAGAAAAAGTTTTACAACCAGCATGCCAAAATATGTATGTCATTTGATAACTTATCACAATAAGCTTTACCAAAAAATATCTCATAGTTAATTGAAACCCAATTTCTATTTTATGACCCATTATTCGACAATTATGCAACGAATGGGTCCACTTGTTCATACAAATTCAATCCGATTTGAAAGTAAGCATCAAGTTAAAAAAAAAACTGCACATAACTCTAACAACAGAATCAATATTTTAAAATCATTAAATATTAAAAATCAGCTAACTACAGCCAAACAAATATTGGAAAATAATTTCGTTCTAAAAATTAAAACAGGTTCAATATCAAATGAATTCAAAAATTAAGCTTTGTGGGATCAGCCCCTATACCAAGGAAATATCATGGATATTGTATAATAATATGCTTTTAAAAAGGAATGTTGTAGTTTGCGGGTGTATGTCAAAATAATGAGCCGTATTTCGGGTTAATTGAACATGTAATATTTGAAGATGAAAAATACTTTATATGCACAAAAATTTTAGAAATATATTTTGACAACCATTACTATGCATATAGAATCGATTCAAATAGAAAAATTTACAATGTGCTTGAGTTGGAAAATATTACAATAAATTCATATTCAAAAATTTCTGTATCCCCATCTGGTGAAGAATTTGTAGTTTGGGATTATTAGTTTTTAATTTCTTATAATATACATATTTCTACAAATGTCTATGAATTATACTTTTATGTGTATAAAATGGACTGAATAGTCTAAGTGAGCCTGAATCTTAATCGGGCTGCCACTTTAACCTAACCATGTGTATAAAAACTTATATGTACGTACATGCATAATAGATGAAAATTGAATTATATAATCTGCCCTTTTCATTTAATATTGGAATTTGGTAAGTATATTTAACAATTGGTCAGGATAACAATAAATAACATCGTGGGCGGTTGCACCAACAAACCAAATAAAAGAGATTCGATAACGACAACCAATGCAAGGTTGGTCCAACATAATACCATGCGGTTACAATTGCCAAATGTTAGTTGTGCCAACAGAACTCTTTGATAGTTGATGGAACCACCCGCTTTCGGTTGGCAAATAATTCGGTTGAGGCAACGAATTTGTTTTCTGGGTGTATCATTAACTCCTGGATGAAAATGTCCATCACATCGTCAGTTTAATTCACATCCTATTATCAGCTTAAAATGGATATTATGTGAATTCCTTCTGCTGGAAATCTATTCTCACGCGCGGTCCAGCACGTTCCTAATTTCAAATTGCCCGCATATTAAGTAATTTTATACTACGTTCGCACTAGACACGAAATCCTCGTAAACGAGGATTTTGGCCGAAATCCTCCTAGATCTCAGTAGATTTGCAAAAGGCAAATATTAGCTGGCTCGTAGAGGATTTCAACAAAATCTCTTTCAAAATCCTATACTGCCTTGTACAACTGTGGTTTTAGTACTAAAAATGCGCTTTTTGCAACCCTGCCCCAATTTTCCTTGTAGATGAATGTGTGTGTACGTGTACACATACGGGTTTGTGTTTGTTGACATATTTACAAACAGCTGGTAAATCCTCAAATCAACGAAATCTTGTTATTTTGCCAGTCGAACGTAGTATTAGTGCAGTTTTATGACACCAACAGAAAGGAAATCGAATTATCTATGCAAAAGAGTTTACAAATAGTGCTTAAGATATTTAAAGTGTTGTTGTTTTGTTCTTATTTGTTGATATGTTTAATAAGATATTTATTTTTCAATTAGTATTGTAGTGTATTATGTAGTGTAGTGTATTATTATATATTTAATTTTGACGAAAATGAATAAATTATGCAAAATTCATAGAATTTTGTCTTTGACTTTCAATTAGAAGTGGGGATATCATTTACACAAATTTTGGTTCAAAAGTACTTGCAAAAAAGTTAATTTTTAATTTGACTCGCATCGAAAATTGTTTGAGAAATTATTGAGGAGCGATGCATTTCAATTTGAGAATAACACTTGAGAAATTATTGCTAATATTTGAATTGTACTGTTGAGGGTAATGCCTGTTTTTTGTTGAGAATGTGATTTTCTCAACAATTTCTCAACTTGAATATTACCCTAATCCTTTGAAAAAATGTTTGAAAAATTGTTGAAATTTAGCATTTTTCAAACGTTTGTGTTTATTGGGTATGTTCAGTTTTTTTCACCAAAACGCTAAATTGAAAGTGCAAAAATATAAATGAAGAAAATTAAATTGTTATATAATCTTGGATCGAAATGTTTCAACACATTGATTCCATAAATTTAGCCTTTTAAAATTAATTGACTCAAAAAAGTCACCGAGAAAATTAATTGGTTTTCATCGTGGATATCGTACATAGTACCCAGTTTAAATGAAAAATTTACAACATATAAGGACAAATTTCTTTAAAATAACAAAAATATAATTAACACCAAGTACATACAACCATTGCACCACGGTGGTGCAATGGTTAGCATGCCCGCCTTGCATACACAAGGTCGTGGGTTCGATTCCTGCTACGACCGAACACGAAAAAGTTTTTCAGCGGTGGATTATCCCACCTCAGTAATGCTGGTGACATTTCTGAGGGTTTCAAAGCTTCTCTAAGTGGTTTCACTGGAATGTGGAACGCCGTTCGGACTCGGCTATAAAAAGGAGGTCCCTTGTCATTGAGCTTAACATGGAATCGGGCAGCACTCAGTGATAAGAGAGAAGTTCACCACTGTGGTATCACAATGGACTGAATAGTCTAAGTGAGCCTGATACATCGGGCTGCCACATAACCTAGCCTAACCTAGTTCTTTTTTGGGATGCTGGCTCTTTTTAACTTTGGCTCCACATTTTTAAAAATGATGCCTTTGGGGTAACTATTTATATATTATATTATTTGGTCTAAGTAGCTTTGTTATTTATTTTAGTATCAAAAGTCTTGGACAAAAACAAACAAGATTAAGATAAAAAATTTGGTAAAATTATATGTATATGATAACCTTACAACATTCATGCCTGTTCTGGGTCTCACCGCAGTATACACCACACAATAAACTTCCTATAAAAAATATAAACTATAAACTAAACATATTTTGCTATACAAACTATAAGGAAGAATGGATTTTATTTTACTTCCCAACAGCTAGCTTTGACTTGGTTTTTGCATTCGAGGTCTACGTCACTCTTGAACAAATAATCGCCGTGCCGTTCATTCATTTTTGACGACGGAAAAGTTTTTTACATTCTTTATTTTCTTAAACATGTTTCTCGTATCTGGGGATTTAAGTGTAATAGTTGTTTGAGATTTCACACATTTTTACTTGTAAAATATTTGCAATAATATTGCAAAATATTTTTGATAGCTACAGCTCGCATCAACAGAAAGATATTGACGGCTTTAGCTTTTATCCATTAGTTCTGCCAAGAACACTGCAGAAATTTATTAAATATGCTATATTTTCCATACAATAAATTTGGTCAAATTCACATTTATTAGCACATTGATTTGGAGAAGTGATACTGGAAGTGATTTAAAGCAGACAGTGTTCACAAAAATCAATCACAATTTTGCTTAAAACTTTTTGTGTTAAGGCCGGTACTATGTTCATTCTTTCGAAAAATTTTAATAGAAATCATTATTTCGGAAAGCGGTGTTTAGTTAGGTAACAGGGAGCGCTATTTACGAGGGAGCGATATTGAATTTAGTTGGTGGTTGCTGCTTGCTATTACAAAATTAACATTTGATTTATTTTATTTTTCCTTGGACAATTTTCGGAACAAAAATATGATCAGTGTTTGCGTTATAAAGCCACACAAATAGTTTTAATAAATAGATTATTTCTTAATTCACATTGCAAATGGCGCCATGCTATAAACGTCAGTTTTTCAACTCGAAAAAAAAACAAAGTAAATGTGTGGTCAAATGACGCAAAATCGGGCGAAAAATATACATGGGAGCTATATCTAAATCTGAACCGATTTCAACCAAAATAGGCATGCATATCCAGACCCTTAATTCTACTCCCTGTGCAAATGAAAATTTGACACATACGGATATATTCAGGATTTCCCTTCAAATAGATTTCACCTTCCAATTTGAACAACCTTCCACAAACAACAAATTGTTGGTAGTTCTTGTTATCCAATGAAACAAGATTTTTCGAAATCGCTTGCCGAAAAATTAAAGCCTTCAAATCATGCATATACAAGGTCGTGGGTTCGATTCCTGCTTCGACCGAACACCAAAAAGTTTTTGCAATGTGGAACGCCGTTCGGACTCGGCTATAAAAAGGAGGTCCCTTGTCATTGAGCTTAACATTGAATCGGGCAGTGGTATCACAATGGACTGAATAGTCTAAGTGAGCCTGATACATCGGGCTGCCACCTAACCTACTCCCTGTGCAAAGTTTCAAGTAAATCCAAGTAAAACTTTGGTCTCTGTGGTTATATGAGACTAAATCGGGCGAAAGAAATCAGAACCTATTGCAATCAAATTTATTACACTTAACTACAGCTCTAATTGTTCTCTTTGTGCAAAATTAGGGTAAAACTCTGGATTCTGGTTCCATACAAGTTCATATCGGGCGAAAAATATATATGGGAGCTATATCTAAATTTGAACCGATTTCTTTCAAAATCAATAGAGTTCTATTCTGACCCGAAACAGAAACTTGTGCCAAATTTGAAGTCGATTGGTCTAAAACTGCGTAATTCCTGATACTACCTCGGCAGTCTGAAGACGCTGTCTTGATGTCTGTGTCAGAGAGAAACACAAGAGAACGAAACTGTGAAGCGAAACTGCGTCAGTAGGTGACAGTCATGAGGAAAATTTCTCTAATAAAGGGTGATTTGTTAAGAGCTTGATAATTTTTTTTTTTTAAAACGCATAAAATTTGCAAAATCTCATCGGTTCTTTATTTGAAACGTTAGATTGGTCCATGACATTTACTTTTTGAAGATAATTTCATTTAAATGTTGACCGCGGCTGCGTCTTAGGTGGTCCATTCGGAAAGTCCAATTTTGGGCAACTTTTTCGAGCATTTCGGCCGGAATAGCCCGAATTTCTTCGGAAATGTTGTCTTCCAAAGCTGGAATAGTTGCTGGCTTATTTCTGTAGACTTTAGACTTGACGTAGCCCCACAAAAAATAGTCTAAAGGCGTCAAATCGCATGATCTTGGTGGCCAACTTACCGGTCCATTTCTTGAGATGAATTGTTCTCCGAAGTTTTCCCTCAAAATGGCCATAGAATCGCGAGCTGTGTGGCATGTAGCGCCATCTTGTTGAAACCACATGTCAACCAAGTTCAGTTCTTCCATTTTTGGCAACAAAAAGTTTGTTAGCATCGAACGATAGCGATCGCCATTCACCGTAACGTTGCGTCCAACAGCATCTTTGAAAAAATACGGTCCAATGATTCCACCAGCGTACAAACCACACCAAACAGTGCATTTTTCGGGATGCATGGGCAGTTCTTGAACGGCTTCTGGTTGCTCTTCACTCCAAATGCGGCAATTTTGCTTATTTACGTAGCCATTCAACCAGAAATGAGCCTCATCGCTGAACAAAATTTGTCGATAAAAAAGCGGATTTTCTGCCACTGATTTTGGTAATAAAATTCAATGATTTGCAAGCGTTGCTCGTTAGTAAGTCTATTCATGATGAAATGTCAAAGCATACTGAGCATCTTTCTCTTTGACACCATGTCTGAAATCCCACGTGATCTGTCAAATACTAATGCATGAAAATCCTAACCTCAAAAGAATCACCCTTTATCACGCAGTTTTTGTCGACGCTTCTCTCAAATATCATACAGTTTGCGTCGGCGTCACCCAGTTCAGTTCTCTGCCGGTTTTACGAAACGTAAGGAAAATAGGATTTAGAACCTACTTTGTAGTAACAAATGGTCTTTTTCATAAATGTTTTCATTCCATTAAATTTTTTGGCAGACAATTTTTAGTTTGAAAACCAAAAATTCCCATTTACTCTAAATTTAAATATATACAACGTTTGTCCACATAAATACAGCGACCGCCAAGGAAGTTTGTTTTTATTTATTTTCCCATCCCTATGTTCTAATATGGCGTTCTCACCAGGCATGTTTTCCCTTCATAAGCATTTCAAAACGAGTAGTTTTCCCTATACAAAAAATCAAGTTCAAAACACGTCAATTTTTTAATATAAACGTCCCTAATTTGGAATATGCTCTGACTGAACATACTCTTTTCAAAATATAAGTCAAATTATTAAAATAAAATAATTATTATTAAAATAAATTATTAAAATAAAAAATTTATTTTAATAATTTGACATATATTTTGAAAAGAGTATGTTCAGTCAGAGCATATTCCAAATTAGTGCCGTTTACATTATAAAATTGATATGTTTTGGAGGAAAATTTGTGTTTTGAACTTGATTTTTTGTATGGTGAAAACGACTCGTTTTGAAATTTTTATAAAGGGAAAACATTTCAAACCCCAAAACATGCTTGGCGAGAATGCCGTATTAAAAAGTTTCCTGTAGGATTTCCTTTTATTAATCAATTACGCAGTTAAACGACTCAATTTTTTTTTTTTTGAGAACGAGAATTACTGTACAAATCAGTCAATTTGCATTACAAAAAAATGTATAGATGTACACCATTTTATATTCCTTCCACGATTCCATCAACACGATTACTTTAAATGTGTAGTGTAACTAATCTATATACGTATCTTTTTTCGATTTAGTATAAATAACTCATTTTTGTATCAAACGTGCCTGTTCTGGTACACGTATGTATGGATTTCGTGAGGTGTCACACTTAAGAAGTGTTCTGAACTACACTTTAAACCGTCATATACCTGAAAAATGTACACGAACATTTTTTTCTGAGGAAAGAAAACAAATTAGACAAACGACATCGCTGTGAATTCACTTGAGATGTCTATACCTTCCTTGGTCTATGTTACCATTTACTGAAGCTATTATCAAGTAACACTTAAAAAACATGTATGTAACTTTCCTGTTAGGATTAACAACATACAACATACAAACCAAACGGTGAGCATTCTCTAACTCTTTAATAAAGCCAAAATCCACATTTGGAACCCTCTTAACTCTTGGTTTTCCGTTTGTATGTGAAGTTATAATTTCTCATGCTCCGAGAGATTATGACAACTGGCGTCTATATTCTCTTAGTGTAGTGTCTCTGCTGTTCCCCAAATCCTATAATACAGTCCACACCCTCAAAAAAAATCGCCTCTCTAACATATGTTCCAAACATATTTTGCAGGAAGCACATATATTATTGGATACTGCCGAAACATTAATATGTTTGTTTTATGTGAACATATAATATTTTTGGAAGCATTTTGAGCCCAAAAATATTATATGCTTGGAAGAATTTTCCCCAAAGAAGATTGTGCTCATTCCCTAACATAATCTTCACTTCCACGAATTTTTTTAGTTCTTGGCACCTTTTTCTGCAATACAAATAATGTTGAAGAAATTATTCAATTTTATAATTTTTTTAAATTTTACCTTTCGCCTGGACGGAGAATCGAACCGAGGACCATACAGTTTGTAAGCCAACACACTACCACTGAGCTACGTAGCTGTTATAGTCACCAGTAGACCATTATCGTTATAAGTTACATTTATATAGCATAGTTTGCAGCGCCCACGAGCCCATGCAAACATAACATTATTTAACAGAAACATACATGTGTTGGCAACGTGGAGCAGTGGTTAGCATGTCTGCCGTACAGGCAAAGGGTCGTGGGTTCAATCCCTGCTCCGACCAAACACCTTTTTTTTTTTTAATTTACACATTTATATTTATACTATATTAAATTTTTATAATGAAACTTCGAAATGTGGGTTATTAAAGATTTACAGTCAGAAACAGTGCTTGATATAAACAAAATGGACTGAGCTTTTGGCTAAGATATTATTTTTTTATTGCAAAAATAACAATTTTGTAATAAAAAACTGGTTTTGGTATAAAAGTTTGAAATTTTGGAAGGAATTCAAAAACTCTAACAAAGGAAGAACGTGGGGTCGAGTATAAACATACATAAATAATTTTATAATATACACAAATTAAATAATAATTAGGCTTAAATTAAATAATATTTAAACTTAAGCATATACAATTTTTGGCCTTATCATAAAGCAGTTTCCGAAACAACATATAAGCGGTTTCACAGAAATTGCTCTCTTTTGATTCTCTCGCTGTGTTAATTTGATATCTTTCGTCGACCCTCCCGGTTTTTATCTCTATTTCTTTCTCTATACTCTCTCCCTCTCTGTCGCTCTCTGAATAAAATATCACAACATATATATGTTTACTCGAAATTTGTAAATGTATATATGTTTACATTCACACATATAATTTTTATGAAACATGCATGCCCCAAACATAATATATTCTAACATATTAACATATGTGTTCCAAACATTTAGTGTTAGTTTGAGAAAATTACATGTTTGCACTTAAATATATGGTGTTTAAAAATTGTGCCCGAAACACATTTTATTTATATCGAAACATATGAAAAACATATTTTTCTAACAGTGCACAATCACAACACTCGGCATTGGTGTCCACTGTGTGCTCTGCCCACTAGCACCGTCGCCTGTCATTTTTAAACAACATGAGTTCGAAAAAAGGGCACAACTGGCATAAATACTTGAACAATATATAGATTTTAAAATCGTTATATTTTATTGTATTGTATTATTTTTTTATTGATATATTATTTTCTTTTTCTCGAAAATTCAAACGCATCGCGTTTAAAATCATTTCGAGTCGAGTTCCTCGAAAATGGCTGATTCATTTCTGGTTCTTCAACCTTTTTTATTCTTGAGCATTTGCCTTTTTAAATTTTTCTAGTTTACATTTTTATTTATTTTTAATTTTTCGATCACCAAAGCTTTAAAAAAATTGTTATATGTTTTTCGTGACCATTAAATTGTCTCTTCTTTTTGCAGCGAAAGAAGTATTTTTATCGGTTACGTGTACATATGCATAGGTAACATATGTATAAGGAACATAAAGATCATATTAATTTTTTTCAAAATTTAATTTTTCAACATGTTCGCGACGATAAGAATTTCATAAAAACTTCGGGTATTTACACACAATTTTCATTTTAGGCGTCAGTCGAGTGTTGGTTGTTGCTTAGAATGGACGGAATTACTCTGTTTTGTGCTAATTTATTATTCGTTTATGAATTACACGTGGTTTATATGCACAGTAAAGAAATCTCAATTAAATTAAAAATTAAAAAATGTGTTTTTTTGTTGCTCTGCATTATTTCTATATTTTATCATTTATTTTTATTTGCAGTTACATGATGTGTGCGTCTGTACCTTTGATGATACCAGGACGTAAATACTTAACCAACAAGTGTGTATACAAATAGCGGATGCTTGCTAGAATGACACAAAAAATACAAATAAATTGATTAAAAAATAAATTACATTGTGCTTTATTTTCCCAAATGGCGTCCTTTTTTGCTGACGAATAGTTTTTTTTTTTTTTTAAAGATCATAACATTTCAGATTGTGACCTTGTTCTTTTAATTGGGACTATCAAAACATTTTGAATGGTGACCATTTTCTTTTAATTTAAGCAAAATTCTTTTGTAACGATATCATTATATTTTAGATGAGAACCATGTTATTTGTCTAAGCACTATGTTCACTGAGAAAACATGGTTTCGGTGAAAAAGTTACATGCTCGCCGCAAAAATGTATCCAATCATATTCGGGTATGTTCTGGATTTACCTTCAAATAGATTTCACCATCCACTTTGATTTCCCGCCAAAAATGTTTGGTTCTTCTAGGTTTCCCGTCATATGATTCGCATAGAAAAATTTAAACATATAATCAAATCTGTGGCACAATTCTTTTATTTCTACGTTTGTGGTAAAATGTTAAGTAAATACGAAGAAACACATATTCTGCATCTTAAAGAAAAACTACTGCTATTGCAAATCATTAAATCGTTCTAACATTTTTGGCCAATTATCTTTTGTTTACTATTGTAAGAGTTCAGAGTCAAGCTCCAAATTTGAGAAACTAGGACTGCACGCAAAATATTTAACACCTTTGGAAAAAATATTAATATTCGCACTAATCTTTAAAATCGAACAATGCGTATTATATTTTACTTTATGCTTCTATAAATAAAAAAATATTAATTATTTTGTGAAGCATTCTTTTTTCTCCCAACGGCGAAAACTCTAAACGAAGTTTATTATTTGTCTTATATGGTTCAAAAATTTGTTTGATTTTATTTAAAATTTAAGCATAATTGTAATCTAAAAAGCATTAACACACATACATATGTATTTTCAATTACAAAAGTTTCAATGCGTTTTCTCAAAATCTTACAACACTGTCGTTTCGAACATGCATAAAATCAGCTGGTTTTTAGCAACCACCATTTTTTGCAACTTGTGGGGATAAATTCCCCACAAGTATTTCATGTGAAACCCAGAACATACCGTCTTATTATGCTCTTCGAATATGATCGTGAAAATCATGTTCTTCTCTGAGTATAGGCTTAACTCCTCCACATTTTCGATAGGCATTAAATATTCTTTATGGAATTGAGGTGGTATCAGAGAGAATAAAAAGACAAGAGTACGAAACTGTAACGACCACCATGTTTCCGGCTTTGCTCATGGCTTAGGGGGGCGTTCTTGCTGGAATGGGCATGTCTCGGTCAGTTACGATAATATTAAATTTGTTAGGTAGCTATCATCAGTATGAATGAAACGATGGATACATTTTTATAGAAAAGGGAGGAAGTTGGTATAGAGTCAAAAATCCTAGATATTGGGGACAAATCGGATACCCACCCAACCACGCCGATTTTTCGTGGTTAATATATAAATAAAAACTTGCATTTATACATATAGAAATAAATATTTTTTTTTGCGTGATGAATAATAAATAAAAGTAAATACTCACAGAATAATTCCAGGATTCTGCATCCACAAGCGCTTGTTGATCAGGAAACTGAAGACTATTAGTTGAGCAATAATTATTGTGTATTATGATAAACTGATGTAAATAGGGGATAAAAATGATGATTTAAATAATAAATATTCGTGATGGAGGACCAACCCACATCATATTTTGAGGTCTAAACGTTGTAATCGATAGTGGTCTAGACTACTTTCGGGTTTATTTAAACTTATTATCTTTGTCTTGACTTCATCTATGCACGATAGCGCTTCCAAATTGTATGGCCGATAAACATTTAGATAACTTATTTCTTCCTGACCAATCTCAAAACTCTTCACTCTGGATCTCAAGTTATAAATTCGTTTGTTCTTTTTATAAGCCTTCTTCATGTAACCCTTAATTGAGTTCCGAATGATCTTCGTCAGCTAGCATGTTTAATTTTTTTAAGAGTTCATAGTCCAGGCCATGTGTCACCATCCTTTGCCCAAAAACTAACTTAATTCCCTATGTTCGATGCTGAACTGAAACCCCTGTAATTTCAAAGGCCACCTTGCCAATCTACCCGATAAATCTTTTTGACTCATAAGCCATTTTAAGCTGGCATGACCTGTGACTACTTTAAATGTATGTCCCTCTATGTAAGGGCTATATTTCTTTATAGCAGACACTACTGCCAAACACTCTAATTCCGTGATAGTATAATTTCTTTGGCTCTTATTTAATTTATGAGATATGAAAGCTATTGGCCTTTTATTTCCATCTTTATCCTCTTGCGCTAATACGTCGCCAACACCATAAGTACTTGCATCGCATTGCAAAATGAATGGCTGGGTATAATCAGGATTGACTAATACGGGTGCAGTCGTCAATCGTTCTTTTAGCAATTCGAAAGCCTCCTGGGTCTTTTCGTTCCATTCAAACTTCCTCTTTTTTGATAGCAGCTCAGTCAATGGAAAAAGAGATTCCTGAATATCCTTCAATAAACCGACGATACCAGTCTGTCATGCCCAAAAATCTTCTAACTTGTTTTATAGATTTCCGGACTGGTATCACCCTTATTGCCTTCACCTTATACTCGTCTGAAGTGTTCCGTTTCCGACTACATATCCCAAATACTTCACTTTATTTAAAGCGAAACTGCTTTTTCGAACATTTATGATTAAGCCGGCTTTTCGCAATTGTAATGCTACTTCTAAAAGATGGGTTAAGTGATATTCAAAGGTTTCCGAAACAACCAACAGATCGTCCGAATAGAGGAAGACGTTAGTCTTCAGATTGTGGGGAATTACCATATCCATCAATCTTCAGAGGGACTACGGGGCATTACATAACCCAAATGGCATCCTTGTAAATTGAGAGAGGGGCCTATTAGGTACCGTTAATGCCGTTTTTTGTTTCGAACCTTCACTTAGCCTAATTTGCCAAAAAGCATCTTTAAGATCAACTTTTGATATGCAATGAACTGATGGAAGCCTTTCCAGGATACCATCAATGTTGGGGATGGGATAAGCATCCTTCTCCGTTACTGAGTTCAGCTTCCGACTGTCCAGACACATGCGGACCTTACCTGGCTTAATTACAACTACGACGGGAGAAGACCAAGCTGATTGAGAGGCTTCCTCTATTACACCTAATGCAAGCATTCTGTCTAATTCACCTGTGAGTTGTTTTTCAACTGCTGGTGAAATCAGAGTGTACCTTTGTTTTATCGGTTTAGCGTTACCTGTGTCAATTTGGTGTTCAAGCAGGTTGGTGCAACCTAGTCCTCTGAATTGGGAAATGCAGCAATTACCGATTTCAATCTGGTTTGTTCATCACCAGTCAGACTCACTTCCTCTAGTCCAAAGGTCTTCCAAAACTCATACCCACAAATTACATCTTGGCAGATTGAAGGTACTACTAAAAATTCGAATGATCTTTAAGGATTCTCAAACTCTATATCTATATTTACCGTCCCTAATACCTTCTAACTATGTCCGTCCGCTGTTACGCTGCCGATACGCTTTCGAAAGCCATTCGTCCCTGTTGTAGAAATTGCCAAATTTCCGCCAAGGACACTTTTACTACACCCTCAAAAAAAATCGCTTCTTTAACATATGTTCCAAACATATTTTGCAGGAAGCACATATATTATTGGATACTGCCGAAACATTAATATGTTTGTTTTATGTGAACATATTATATGTTTGGAAGCATTTTGAGCCCAAAAATATTATATGCTTGGAAGAATTTTTCCCAAAGACGATTGTGCTCATTCCCTAACATACTCGTAATTTTCACTTCCACGAAATTTTTTAGTTCTTGGCACCTTTTTCTGTAATACAAATAATGTTGAAGAAATTATTCACTTTTATAATTTTTTTAAATTTTACCTTTCGCCTGCACGGAGAATCGAACCGAGGACCATACAGTTTGTAAGCCAACACACTATCCACTGGGCTACGTAGCTGTTATGGTCACCAGCAGATAATTATCGTTATAAGTTACATTTATATAGCATAGTTTGCAGCGCCCACGAGCCCATGCAAACATAACATTATTTAACAGAAACATACATTTGTTTGCCACGTGGAGCAGTGGTTAGCATGTCTGCCTTGCATGCAAAGGGTCGTGGGTTCAATCCCTGCTCCGACCGAAAACTTTTTTTTTTAATTTACACATTTATATTTATGCTATATTAAATTTTTATAATGAAACTTCGAAATGTGGGTTATTAAAGATTTATAGACAGTAGCTTGATATAAACGAAATTGACTGATTTTTGGATGAAATATTTTTTTTTTTGCAAAAATAAAAATTTTGTAACAAAAAACTGTTTTTGGTACAAAACTTTAAAATTTGGAAGGAATTCAAAAACTCTAACAAAAGAAGAACGTGGAGTCGAGTATAAACGTACATAAATAATTTTATAATATAAACATACATTTATTTAGGCGTGAACAGTTTTTTACTAGCATTTAACACCATCGCTCTAAAATGCCTTTTATTTTTCTTTAATAATTCATTTTAAAGAAAATAAACTTTTTAAATTGTTTTAGCTGCAAAACTCGAACTTAATGCCCGCTTTTATATTTGAAGGTGACCGTCAACTCCTCGTGGACTACTTATTAATTAAGAGGAACTAAACTTTGTTTTTATACATTTTACTGTGTAATTTTTCACTATTTCCTCCTTATTTCATTTTACTGTCCCAACTCTAAAAAGAGTATAGTGCCCTTTCGTTATTTTTATGAAGACCCCTGATTTCTTTTAACGAACCAAGAAAAAAATTGTGCCCATAATGCCAAAATGATAAACAAAACACATGTCCACACATACATAAAATGCTGCTCTCAAGTCGAAACATATGCTGTTTGTTTTTCAAATGTCTATTTTCTTGGTTCCGAATGTCCATTCTCTTTATTCAAATTAAATAATATTTAGACTTAAGCATATCAAATTTTTGGCCTTATCATAAAACAGTTTTCCGAAACAACATACAAGCGGTTTCACAGAAATCGCTCTCTTTTGATTCTCTCGCTGTGTTATGTTGATATCTTTCGTCAACTCTCCCGGTTTCCATCTCTATTTCTTTCTCTATACTCTCTCTGTCGCTTTGAATAAAATATCACAACATATGTATGTTTAGTCGAAATTTGTAAATTTATATATGTTTGCATTCACACATATGATTTTTATGAAACATTCATGTCCCAAACATAATATATTCTAACATATTAACATAGATGTCCCAAACATTTAGTGTTAGTTTAGGAACATTACATGTTTGCGCTTAAATATATTGTGTTTTAAAATTGTGCCCGAAACACATTTTGTTTATATCGGAACATATGAAAAACATATTTTTCTAACAGTGTAGCACCGCTGTCCAAAATAGTAATTATTGGCTATTTTAATTTTGATGTAAGGTCTATTATCAAGTGATTTATCTATCAGTGGTGATATTATATATTTCCGATATTGTCTCAAGATCCGGTAAAATTATTTTATCCCTCTGATTGACCTTTGCTTTCTTGAAGAGAGTTTGTTCTTTCTGTTTTTCATATCATCATTTTGCTCTTTTAATTAAATTTCTGGTTACTATAGAAAAAGGAAGGATAAAAGTGGTGGCATACGCAGATGATGTGGCTCTGGCAGTCAGGGGAAAATTCCCATCCACAATCAGAGATATTATTCAGAGGGCCCTCCGGATGACTGAGAAATGGGCGAAAGACAATGGTCTTGGGGTAAATCCTGCAAAGTCAGAATTAGTCATGTACTGCAAAGATAGCAAAACTCCCACGGTTAGGCCTATTTCCTTAGGGGGTATTGAAATTCCCTTTGGTGAGTGTGCACAATACCTTGGCGTTATTTTGGACAGGAAGCTGAATTTTAGGCTTAATATTGAAGAGAGGGCGAGAAAAGCCACGGTAGCTTTGTACTCGTGCAAAAAGGCAATAGGGAAAAAGTGGGGAGTAAAACCAAAAATTGTGCATTGGCTATAAACGGCAGTAGTTAGACCTATAATGCTATATGGTGTTGTAGTCTGGTGGCCGGCACTCCAGAAACCGACTTGTTTAGATAAAGTTCAGCGTATGGCGAGCTTATGTATCTCAGGCGCATTTAGTAAGACAGGAACAGACTCCATTAATGTCATGCTACATCTATTGCCTTTAGACATTCTGGCCAAACAGTCAGCTGCAACAACTGCTGTGCGGTTGCGCGAGCTATCGCTGTGGTCAGAAAAAATGTACGGTCATAGTTCGGTCTTCAAAGTAATGCCAGATGTGCCTAACGTAGTGGATTACACCCTGGCAAAACCACTTTTCGACAAAAAGTTTGAAACTCTAATTCCCAACAGTGAGGCGTGGTGTACACAGACCCCGGGGAATAAAAGATATATAGATTTCTATACTGATGGCTCCAAATTGAATGGACAAGTGGGGTTCGGAGTATATTCTAAAGATCTGGAAATTCGAAAAGCGAAAAGATTACCTAATCACTGTAGTGTTTTTCAGGCTGAAATATTGGCAATAACAGAAGTGGTGAATTGGCTGAGAAGTAATGTTCCAACAAATATTGGCATTAATATGTACTCAGACAGTCAACCTGCAATAAAATCCTTGGACTCTGTGTTCCTTAACTCGAAAACGGCCATAGACTGCCGCAAATCTCTCAACGAGATGGCTGAGCAGTACAATATTCACCTAATATGGGTGCCTGGCCACAGGAACATACCGTGGAACTGCGAAGCAGATGTGTTAGCAAGGCTAGGAACTACCTTACATATTCCAGGGGAACTAGAATCTGTTGGTATGCCTCTGGCCACCTGCAAGCTTTTACTGCGTGAGAAGGCTGTTATGATGGCCAATATTCGATGGGAAAATTACAAGGGTTGTAACGACACCAAGCAACTATGGCCCCATTTCAACTTGAACTGCACACTAGGTTTGCTAGTGTTCTCAAGACGTCAGATATCACTCCCGACATCTGCTATAACGGGTCGGTGCCTGATAGGCGATTTGGCAAATACTATTGGCGCGAAGTATAATGACTATTGTTTGCGCTGTCATGATGCGGAGGAAAAAGAATCAATTAAATACCTCTTGTGTGAGTGTCCTGCATTTTGTGTAAAGCGCAAGCATCTTTTAGGAGCATATAGCTTCAGATTACTGGCGGATCTGGAAAACGTTAACTTAAGCAGTCTGCTAATGTTCTTGGAACAATCTGGTTGGTTCAGCGAAGAAAAATAATCGAGAAGGTTCAGCGGTTAAAACTAGAAGTGCCCATATGTAATAGGTACTTTTAGTTAATGTGGTATGACAATGGACTGAATAGTCTAAGTGAGCCTGAATCTTAATCGGTCTGCCACTTTAACCTAACCTAACCTAATATTGATGACTTTGTCAGTATTGTGGTTTAGTTCGGATGTCCGCTCTACTTCCTGCGGACATCCGCCTTGTCGTTTCCGTGCCTTTTTTGTGCATTTCGGGCATGAAGGTTTATATGTATCTAGCACATAAATATTCGTCGCAGTGCCAGGCAATCCATGTACGAGTGACCTTCCATGTTACATTTCCAACATTTTAAATTTCTTAAACCGCATATCTCTTCCAATTCAGGGAGGCATGTACCTAGATCTACATTAATTTCATCCGCCATTTCTGACACTTTTAATCTGTTAATTCTTTAATCCTTCACGACTATTTCACTCGTAAATCTTTCATGTTTACGAACTTCCTTTCGTAGCTGCGAAATACAAACAATGTTTAAATTCAACAACGCTAGTCTTATTTCTACTCCTAATTTCTACTTCCTAATAATAGTCTCACATAGATCTGATGGATTATGCTGGAGCTTGTCCGTCATCCCAGAAATAACTTCTAAATAGTCATCTATACTTTCATTCGTTGTCTGAGTTTACGAATGTCGTCTAGAATGTCGAAGTCGCTGTAGTCGCTTTTATATTGATTTTTCAGAGCCATGGTTAACTGTATCCAATCAAACTGTCCTGCATGTTTATGAAACCGCGAATACCACTCGAGTGCTTTGCGCTCGAATAAGCTATGGGTGTGTCTACATAATAGATTATAATCCCCTTGAAAATTATTAGACGTGAGAATCTCTACTCTACATACAAATTCCTCTACTGGCATGTCTTTAATGTTTCCGGTGAATTTTATTCGCCAATTACGAATGATGTTCAGTACCTTGTCCGTACGTAATGTTTCCATCACAAAATTATTTGTATCCTTTCTTGTGAAGAAAAATTCCCGTTTGGAACTACACAGCTATTCACATGTATGTTATTTGGTTGCTCTGGTACTTGTAGAGTTTGAATCAATATTCGCATCTCTCCCGCTACAATTCTTGTCAATTCCTCTCTTAGATCAAGTATGGATTCGTTTGTAATGGATCGTACTCTAGTCTCGTCTATTCCGGATTGCCTAGGCTGTTGTACTCCCTCTGTACTATTAGTTCTATTTATGCGTGCTGAAGTCCCTTAGTCACGTGGAACATTTTGACTACGAGCATGTGATCTAGTAGTTCTACGATCATCTGGCTGATTCGTATTGCTAGAATCGTTCATATCAACCGTGAATCTACAATTCCTCGGGGCATCTATATCCGATAAATTTTCCCTACTTCTAGTTAAAGGCATGTTTTTAGAATTTGTGCTATTCTACTCTATAATCTAATTTTATTTTATTTTTATTTAATTATTTTTTTTTTTAAGTAACGAAAAGAGTTCGAATTTTTCCTACCACTACTCTTGAAGACGGTCCCGTATAAAATATATAGATATGCTTATAAACCTCTAATATTTCTATAAAACAAATTTTACACAACTCAAAAATTAAGGTAAATCTCATTTATCTACTGGTATAGTAAAATTATTTTAATTTCACTATAAATCCACGATGAATTAAACCAGGTTTACATAAATAAAATTTATAAATTTATAAATCGACGTAAATCCCAAGGTCAAATCTCGAACAAATTCATTCTCATTATCATAACTAAACGTATCAAATTATCCTCTAGCTGGAGTCGTTTCCAATGGTTATAACATAAAGAAACATTCCAGCAAAGGAAAGTTTTATAAAAAAATCGTGAAACAATTCCAACGCTTCGCTATATTTGTGAGGAGGTATCAGTGGTTATAATTAAAAGTTATACTTCTGTTCTTTAAAGTGCTGCCGACTGATACGGCCCCACATTGGGCACCATTAAAATTATGTAACGACCACCTAATCAGACCATATCCTTTCCAGTCGAATGCTACCATGTTTCCGGCTTTGCTCATGACTTAGGAGGCGTTCTTGCTGGAATGAACATGTCTCATCAGTATGAATGAAACGATGGATACATTTTTATAGAAAAGGGAGGAAGTGGATAAAGAGTCAAAAGTCCTAGATATTGGGGACAAATCGGATACCCACCCAACCGATTTTTCATGGTTATTCGGCCCATTACTATTTTATACGCTTATGTCTTCAATTTCGTTTACGGTATAAATTTATTCAAGTTAATTCATCATGGTGCGTAACAGCACACAACTAAATTGCATTTTTAACTCGCAGAAAAGTATTTTCTTTTTATTTTTACGTAAAAAAAAACAATGTGGACGATGAAGTCAAGATAGTATGATAAAATTAAAACAGTGCTAAAGTAAAATAATAAGGATATAAAGAAGAACTTGGATATACATTTATATATATAGTAATAAATATTTTTTTTGCGTGTTGAATAATAAATAAAAGTAAATACTCATAGAATAATCCCAGGATTCTGCATCCACAAGCCCTTGTTGATCAGGAAACTGAAGACTGTTAGTTGAGCAATAATTATTGTGTACACAGAAAAAAATATCACCAAAATATTTCCAATTAAAAAGTTGATTGAAATTGAAAATGTTACTATCATTTTCGTGATTGAAGACATTTCATTAAATTAAAAAATTAATTGGATCAATTAATTTCGTTATTGAACCAGAACTTTTTTGTGTGTATTATGATAAACTGATGTAAATAGGGGATAAAAATGACGATTAAAATAATAAATGTTCATCATGGAGGCCAAAACCGCATCATATTTTGAGGTCTAAGCGTTGTATTCGATAGTGGTCTGTACTCCTTTCAGGTTTATTTAAACTTATTATCTTTGTCTTGACTTCATCTATGCACGATGGCGCTTCCAAATTTGTATGGCCGTAAACATTTAGATAAATAACTTGTTCTTTTTCTTCTTCTTCTCAAAATTCACTTTTTCATTTAATTCTTTTCTATGGTTGCCATGACAATCTTTCCGAACACAAATGCAATTCTGGTACGTTATCGCTTTTTCCCACTTCTTCATTTATAATTATGATATTCTTGTTATGGGCGGAGGCTGCGAGTTTGAACCCACAGCCTCTGTCCTGGAAAACTTCGCTCTTTTTCTATATTAGACCATACGTTAAGTAACATAATTTCTCCTTTTTATTTTTTCTAACTCACCTAATATGATCCCAGCAAAAAAATTTGGAAGTTCTTCCAAAGGCACAACTTTAAAAGCACTTCCAGAAGATGCACTCCCAATGATGTTTGTTTTCATACTTTTAATCGGTAATTTTAACTTTTTTGTTTCAAATAGGTTAAAAACAGAGTAAGAATTCATAAAATGGTACAAATCATTTAAATTTTGTCGAAAAAATGCTAAATCCAATCTGAAAAAATGGTGAATTTTTGAAAATATTTGAGGTCAAACGTTTCTGACAAGCTTTAGAATCCATTAAAAATTTAAATAAAAAATTACAAATTATATATTTGACAATATATCACAGAATTTTTTAATTTACATCCAAACCATTGAATTCGGATCACAACTAAAGAAGTGATCCAAATTCAGTGCAACGGCTGTTGAAATGGAGGACTTCCGTCCTATGACAAGCTCATGTTAAATTCATCGCTTCTGTCAATTTTGCACCACTTCCGGATCCAAAAAGAACATTTTCATTACTTTTTTTGCGACGCTTTTTTTGCTGGGATGCTTATTCATTCAACCGTTGAACGGAACGAATGTGTTTTTTAATAGCGGATGAATTCATCGGAATAAGTACCTACTACGAATTTAAAGTGTTGTGGGATATTAAGCCACCATGCAGCGAAATTCAAAGACATGCACTGGGTTGCTAACTTCAGGGCCCAGTGGACGGGTATCGACTGGAGTATTAAAATTGACAATGACCAAGAGTTAGGCCCAATTAGTCGACCTGTAGACGGGTAGACAGATGGCAACACTTTGACAAGTCGAACGAAGGCAACGGCATCAAAAGGAGGTAATCCCTCACGAAAGAGATTCAAGGAACGCAGAAAGGCTTTGTTTATCCTAAAGAAATTAATATCAGTCGACCCAAGCACGTTGTCGGCTACACGAATCGATTCCTTAAAATGGGCTCAAGGAATTCTTGAGGCTGGAAAAAGGGAACGATCACCGGATGAGCTGCCATTCTCCAAAAGGGAACAACGATCGTTTGCCTCAGTTGCTAAAAGCAGCCTTGGTGCGGTATTGCATTGGACGGTATGGTTCCAAAGCAAAACTGGGGGGAAATTGAGAATGCTTTGTCTGGCGTCTACTCACAGGTGCTGGAAAAGTTTCCCGGCGCAGATCGTCGACACCAAGAGGCTGGTTTGTATAAAGGACGAATTAAGCTAGTCGCATTTGAGGACCAGAGGTCTTTATAATGTTTTAAAGCTGCTCTGATACTAATTGGTGAAGTTTGGGAAGGAGCTGCTCTAGAGTTAGTCGAGAAGAAAGACGTACCGGCTACTCCTAGAGCACATGCGTGGATACCTGCAAACCCTCCTGACCTTGAATCTATTTTAAATAGACTGAAAAAATGCAATCCAGATCTTCCAACAACTGATTGGAAGGTTGGCCATTTGGATGAAGTGGATGGGCCAAGACGGAATGCACTGTTTATATTTAACACTCAGTATTTGCCACATCTAGCAAAGTCTCAGGGCCGTGTTCATTATATCCAAATGAAGGTATATAAAAGCGATCAGCTAAAGGATTCAGAAATGGACAAACCTCTCTCTGATTCAGAAGTAAGCGGATCCTCTTGCGAAGTTGAGGGATATATCAAAGATGCAGACATGGATAGACACCGTATGCGAGAGGAGGTTTCTACTGCCTCAAAACTCACCAAAGTTGAACCTATGGTTATTGCGAGAGTCACCGAGATCTCTGAAGATGATATTCTTGATGACTCGATTGAAACGGCTGATGTTATGGCTGTTGAAAATCTCGATGGTCCTACGGAACTATAATAAGAACTATATCTATGTCCCCTTTCATCAGGAGAACTTTTAAGGCAGCACATGCAGCCTTACAATGGTGAAGATTTATCTAGAGGATCCGTACGGATAATAAGAATATAAGATAATAAGAATTATATCTATGTCCCCTTTCATCAGGAGAACTTTTAAGGCAGCACATGCAGCCTTAGGTTAGGTTAGGTTAAAGTGGCAGCCCGATTAAGATTCAGGCTCACTTAGACTATTCAGTCCATTGTGATACCACATTAACTAAAAGTACCTATTACATATGGGCACTTCTAGTTTTAACCGCTGAACCTTCTTGATTATTTTTCTTTGTTGAACCAACCAGATTGTTCCAAAAACAGTAGCAGACTGCTTAAGTTAACGTTTTCCAGATCCGCCAGTAATCTGAAGCTATATGCTCCTAAAAGTTGCTTGCGCTTTACACAAAATGCAGGACACTCACACAAGAGGTGTTTAATTGATTCTTTTTCCTCCGCATCATGACAGCTCATACAATAGTCATTATACTTCGCGCCAATAGTTTTTGCAAAATCGCCTATCAGGCAGCGACCCGTTATAGCAGATATCAGGAGTGATATCTGACGTCTCGAGAACATTAGCATATCTAGTGTGCGGTTTAAGTTGAAATGGGGCCATATTTGCTTGGTGTCGTTACAACCCTTGCAATTCTCCCATCGAACATTTGCCATCATAACAGCCTTCTCACGCAGCATGAGCTTGCAGGTAGCTAGGGGCATACCAACAAATTCTAGTTCCCCTGGAATATGTAAGGTAGTCCCTAGCCTTGCCAACTCATCCGCTTCGCAGTTCCCCGGTATGTTCCTATGGCCAGGCACCCATATTAGGTGAATATTGTACTGCTCAGCCATCTCATTGAGAGATTTGCGGCAGTCGATGGCCGTTTTCGAGTTGAGGAACACAGAGTCCAAGGATTTTATTGCAGGTTGACTGTCTGAGTATATATTAATGCCCACATTTTTTGGAACATTACTTCTCAGCCAATTCGCCACCTCTCTTATTGCTAATATTTCAGCCTGAAAAACACTACAGTGATTAGGTAATCTTTTCGCTATTCGAAGTTCCAGATCATTAGAATATACTCCGAACCCCACTTGTCCATCCAATTTGGAGCCATCAGTGTAGAAATCTATATATTCTTTATTCCCCGGGGTCTGTGTGCACCACGCCTCACTGTTGGGGATTAGAGTCTCAAACTTTTTGTCGAAAAGTGGACTCGCCAAAGTGTAATCCACTACGTTAGGCACATCTGGCATTGTTTTGAGGACAGAACTGTGACCGTAACCTTTTTCCGACCACAGCGATAGTTCGCGCAACCGCACAGCCGTTGTTGCAGCTGACTGTTTGGCCAAAATGTCTAAAGGCAATAGATGCAGCACGACATTAAGGGAATTTGTTCCTGTCTTGCTGAATGCGCCTGAAATACACAAACACGCCATACGCTGAACTTTATCTAAACAAGTCGGTTTCTGAAGTGCCGGCCACCAGACTACAACACCATATAGCATTATAGGTCTAACCACTGCCGTGTATAGCCAATGCACAATTTTTGGTTTCAGTCCCCACTTTTTTCCTATTGCCTTTTTGCACGAGTACAAAGCTACAGTTGCCTTTCTCGCCCTTTCTTCAATATTAAGCTTAAAGTTCAGCTTCCTGTCCAAAATAACGCCAAGGTATTTTGCACATTCACCAAAGGGAATTTCAATACCCCCTAAGGAAATAGGCCTAACCGTGGGAGTTTTGCGATCGTTGCAGTACATGACTAATTCTGTCTTTGCAGGATTTACCCCAAGACCATTGTCTTTCGCCCATTTCTCAGTCATCCGGAGGGCCCTCTGAATAATATCTCTGATTGTGGATGGGAATTTTCCCCTGACTGCCAGAGCCACATCATCTGCGTATGCCACCACTTTTATCCTTTCTTTTTCTAGAGTAACCAGAAGGCTATTTATAGCAACATTCCAAAGAAGAGGTGATAGGACTCCTCCTTGGGGAGTGCCTCTGTTCACATACCTTTGTATGTTTGCTTGTCCTAGTGTGGCTGAAATACGTCTCTTCATTAGCAGTTCGTCTAACAGCCTGAGTATACATGGATCAACATTCAGAGTTGTCAGTCCATTTAATATCGAGCTCGGATGGACATTATTGAACGCCCCTTCGATGTCTAGAAACGCCACGATTGTGTATTCTTTGACAGATAGTGAGCTTTCAATAAAGCTGACTAGTTCATGTAGTGCGGTCTCAGTAGACCTGCCCTTCGAGTATGCATGCTGTCGTTTCGAGAACAAACTTGAATCGATGCTAGTTCTAAGATAAATATCTATCATCCTCTCCAGAGTCTTAAGTAGGAATGAGGATAAGCTGATTGGTCGGAAATCCTTCGCCCTCGAGTGAGAGGCTTTTCCCGCTTTAGGTATGAAAACGACTTTTGTTTCCCTCCACTTTCCTGGGATATATGATAAGTTGATACATCCTTTATATATCACCGACAACCAGGGGATAATTTTGTCAGTTACAGCTTGTAACTCCGCCGGAGTAATTCCATCAGGTCCAGGGGATTTGAATGGTCCAAAGCTATTTAGCGCCCATCTTATTCTAGTTTCCGATACAATTTCCTCGACAGGAAACGACCGCTGAGCAACTGTGGCACCGCCAGTACATGGTTCAACCGTCTGATTTCCAGGAAAATGTGTGTCCAATAGTACCTCCAGCGTCTCCTTACTGGACGTTGTCCAATTGCCCTCCGATGTTTTAATGAAACCTGGAGCGGAGTTGGTGGATGCTAGAACCTTCCGTAGTCTGGAAGCCTCGGACGTATTCTCAATACTGCTGCAGTAAGCATTCCAAGAGTTATGCTGAGCCTTTCTCAGTTCTCGCTTGTATCCTCTCAGATTCTTCTTGTAAGCGTCCCAGTCCTCAGGGGCTCTGGTGGACTTTGCCTTGTTAAAGAGCTTCCTGCAGGATTTCCTCATATTACTTAATTCCGTAGACCACCATGGTGGTCGATGTTTCCCCCTTGGCTTTCCTCTAGGGCATGCAGCTTTCAGTGAGATGTTGAAGGCCTTAGTAATCCGCTCCACTGCGTGTTCGATATCTTGCACATTTCTCATATTTGTCTCTGTTATTTCCGGTATCATCATATTGAACGATTCCCTATACCTATTCCAGTCAGCTTTCCTAACATTTGGCGGAAATATGATCTTGGTGATATGAACATCAAATTTGAAACTGATGTAGCGATGATCTGAGAAGCTGTGTTCACTTAAAACCTGCCACTCAGATATCATTTCATTTAGTTCTTGCGAGGCCAAGGTGATGTCCAAAACCTCTTGCCTGTTTTTAGTGACAAAGGTTGGGACATCTCCCTTGTTGCAAACTACCAGATTAGTACGCAAAATAAACTCTATTAGCGACTCTCCCCTTGCATTAGTATCACTACTTCCCCATATACTATGATGTGCATTCGCATCGCATCCCATAATGAGTTTCGCCTTTGTTTTCAGTGACTCCTCCACTAAGGTCTTAACGGCATATGGAGGCATCTCCCTGTCATGTCCCATGTAGACCGAAGATACCCAATATTTGCATTTGGCTATTTCTAAACTTGCAACGACAGTGTCTGTATTGCACATTGAGGGAAGCAGAAACAAATTGAGCTCGTTTTTAGCAATTATACAGGCTCGATTTACATCATTACCAGTATACTGCAATAGTTTGAACCCCGGAGTACTTAATTCACATATTTTGTTTTTGTAAACATATGGTTCTTGAATAAGAACTATATCTATGTCCCCTTTCATCAGGAGAACTTTTAAGGCAGCACATGCAGCCTTACAATGATGAAGATTTATCTGGAGGATCCGTAGGACCATCGAGATTTTCAACAACCGTCACATCAGCCGCTTCGATCGAGTCATCAAGAATGTCCTCTTCAGAGATATCGGTGACTCTCGCAATAACCATAGGTTCGACTTTGGTGAGTTCTGAGGCAATAGAAGCCTCCTCACGCATACGGTATCTATCCATGTCTTCAACTTTGGTATCTCCCTCGACTTCGCAAGAGGATCCGCTTACTTCTGATTCAGACAGAGGCTTGTCCATTTCTGAATCCTTTAGCTGATCGTTTTTATACACCTTCATTTGGATATAATGAAAGCCATAACATACACGGCCCTGGGACTTTGCCAGATGTGGCAAAGACTGAGTGTTCAATATAAACACTGCATGCCGTCTTGGTCCATCCACTTCATCCAAACGGCCAACCTTCCAATCAGCTGTTGGAAGATCTGGATTGCATCGTTTCAGTCTATTTAAAATAGATTCAGGGTCAGAAGGGTTTGCAGGTATCCAGGCATGTGCTCTAGGTCTAGCCGGTATGTCTTTCTTCTCGACTAACTCTAGAGCAGCTCCTTCCCAAACTTCACCAATTAGTATCAGAGCAGCTTTAAAACATTCTATAGACCTCTGGTCCTCAAATGCGACTAGCTTAAATCGTCCTTGATACCAACCAGCCTCTTGGTGTCGAGGATCTGGGCCGGGAAACTTTTCCAGTACCTGTGAGTAGACGACAGATAGAGCATTCTCAATTTCCCCCCATTTTTGCTTTGGAACCATACCGTCCAATGCTCCTTTATTAATGATAGCCATCACAAGGCTATCTTTAGCAACTGAGGCAAACGATCTTTGATCCCTTTTGGAGGATGGCAGCTCATCCGGCGATCGTTCCCTTTTTCCAGTCTCAAGAATTCCTTGAGCCCATTTTAAGGAATCGCTTTGTTTAGCCGACAACGTGCTTGGGTCGACTGATCCTAACTTCTTTAGGATAAACAAAGCATTTCTGCGTTCCTTGAATCTCTTTCGTGAGGGATTACCTCCTTTTGATGTCGTTACCTTAGAAAAAGTTCGACTTGTCAGTGTGTCGCCACCTGTCGACCCGTCTACAGGTCGACTAATTGGGCCTAACTCTTGGTCATTGCCCAGATTTATAACTCCAGTCGATACCCGTCCACTGGGCCCTGAAGTTAGCAACCCAGTGGATGACTTGGAATTTCGCTGCATGGTGGCTTAATATCCCACCACACTTGAAATTCGTAGTAGGTACCTATTACTATGAGTTTATCCGCTATTGAAAAAACACGTCCGTTCCGTTCGACGGTTGAAATGGAAATAAATCAGCCTTACAATGGTGAAGATTTATCTGGAGGATCCGTATGTTTATAGAAACAAAATACGTGAATTAAGTACTCCGGGGTTCAAACTATTGCAGTATACTGGTAATGATGTAAATCGAGCCTGTATAATTGCTTAAAACGAGCTCACCTTGTTTCTGCTTCCCTCAATGTGCAATACAGACACTGTCGTTGCCAGTTTAGAAATAGCAAAATGCAAATATTGGGTATCTTCGGTCTACATGGGACATGATAGGGAGATGCCTCCATGTGCCGTTAACACCTTAGTTGAGGACTCATTGAAAACAAAGACGAAACTCATTATGGGATGCGATGCAACTGCACATCATAGTATATGGAGAAGTGGTGACATTAATACAAGAGGAGAGTCACTCCTATAGTTTATTTTGCGTACTAATTTGGTAGTTTGCAATAAGGGAGATGCCCACCCTTTGTCACTAAAAACAGGCAAGAGGTTTTGGACGTCACCTTGGCCTCGCAAGAACTGAATGAAATGATATCTGATTGGCAGGTTTTAAGTGAACATAGCTTCTCAGATCATCGCTACATCAGTTTCAAATTTGATGTTCATACCACCAAGACCATATTTTCGCCAAATGTTAGGAAAGCTGATTGGAATAGGTATAGGGAATCGTTCAATATGATGATACCGAAAATACCAGAGACAAATATGAGCACTGTGGAAGATATCGAACACGCAGTGGAAAGGATTACTAAGGCCTTCAACATGTCACTGAAAGCTGCATGCCCTAGAGGGAAGCCAAGGGGGGAAAATCGACCACCATGGTCGACTACGGAGTTAGGTAATATGAGGAAATCGAGCAGGAAGCTCTTTAACAAAGCAAAGTCCACCAGAGCTCCTGTGGATTGGGACGCTTATAAGAAGAATCTGAGAGGATACAAGCGAGAAGTGAGAAAGGCTCAGCATAACTCTTGGAATGATTACTGCAGCAGCATTCAGAATACGTCCGAGGCTTCCAGACTACGGAAGGAGCTAGCATCCACGAACTCCGCTCCAGATTTCATTAAAACATCGGAGGGCAATTGGACAACGTCCAATGAGGAGACGCTGGAGTACTATTGGACACACATTTTCCTGGAAATCAGATGGTTGAACCATGTACTGGCGGTGCCACAGTGGTCGTTTCCTAACATGGAATCGGGCAGCACTCAGTGATAAGAGAGAAGTTCACCACTGTGGTATCACAATGGACTGAATAGTCTAAGTGAGCCTGATACATCGGGCTGCCACATAACCTAACCTAACCTCCTATCGAGGAAATTGTATCGGAATCTAGAATAAAATGGGCGTTAAATAGCTTTGGACCAAAATTGCTCTCAAAACGACAGCATACATACTCGAAGGGCAGATCTACTGAGACCGCATTACATGAACTAGTCAGCTTTATTGAAAGCTCACTATCTGTCAAAGAATACACAATCGTGGCGTTTCTAGACATCGAAGGGGCGTTCAATAACGTCCATCCGAGCTCGGTATTATATGAACTGACAACTCTGAATGTTCATCCAGGTATACTTAGGCTGTCAGACGAACTTCTAAGGAAGAGACGCATTTCAGCCACACTTCTGCTTTCCCTAGAAAAAGAAAGGATAAAGATGGTGGCATACTCAGATGATGTGGCGCTAGCAGTCAGGGGAAAATTCCCATCAACAGTTAGAGATATTATACAGAGAGCCCTCCGGATGACTGAAAAATGGGCGAAAGATAATGGTCTTGGGGTAAATCCTGCAAAGACACAACTAGTCATGTATTGCAAGGATCGCAAAACTCCCACGGTTAGGCCCATTTCCATAGGGGGTATTGAAATTCCCTTTGGCGAGTGTGCAAAATACCTTGGCGTTATTTTGGACACGAAGCTGAACATTAAGCTTAATATTGAAGAAAGGGCGAGGAAAGCAACGGTAGCTTTATACTCGTGCAAAAAGGCAATAGGGAAAAAGTGGGGACTAAAACCAAAAATTGTGCAATGGCTATACACGGCAGTTGTTAGACCTATAATGCTATATGGTGTTGTAGTCTGGTGGCCGGCACTTCACCAGCCGACAAGTTTAGACAAAGTTCAGCGTATGGCGTGCTTGTGTATCTCAGGTGCATTCAGCAAGACAGGAACAAATTCCCTTAATGTCATATTGCATCTATTGCCTTTAGACATTTTGGCCAAACACTAAGCTGCAACAACGGCTGTGCGGTTGCGCGAGCTAACGATGTGGTTGGAAAAAAATTACGGTTACACAGTTCGGTCCTCAAAATAATGCCAGATGTGCCTAACGTAGTGGATTACACTTTGGCGAGACCACTTTTTGACAAAAAGTTTGAGACTCTAATTCCCAACAGTGAGGCGTGGTGTACACGGACCCCGGGGAATAAAAGATATATAAATTTCTACACTGATGGCTCCAAATTGGATGGACAAGTGGGTTTCGGAGTATATTCTAATGATCTGGAACTTCGAATAGCAAAAAGATTACCTGATCACTGTAGTGTTTTTCAGGCTGAAATATTAGCAATAAGAGAAGTGGTGAATTGCCTGAGAAGTAATGCTCCAAGCAATATTGGCATTAATATATACTCGGACAGTCAACCTGCAATAAAATTCTTGGACTCTGTGTTCCTCAACTCGAAAACGGCCATCAACTGACGCAAATCTCTCAATGAGATGACTGAGCAGCACAATATTCACATAATATGTGTGCCTGGCCATAGGAACATACCGGGGAACTGTCAAGCAGATGAGTAGCAAGGTTACATATTCAAGGGAAACTAGATTCTGTTGGTATGCCCCTGGATACCTGCTAGCTCTTACTGCGTGAGAAGGCTGTCATGATGGCAAATGTTCGATGGGAGAATTGCAAGGGTTGTAACGACACCAAGCAAATATGGCCCCATTTAAACTTAAACCGCATACTAGATATGCTAGTGTTCTCGAGACGCCAGATATCACTCTTGATATCTGCTATAACGGGTCGCTGCAGTCTGCTAATGTTTTTGGAACAATCTGGTTGGTTCAACAGGAGAAAATAATCGAGAAGGTTCAGCGGTTAAAACTAGAAGAGCCCATATGTAATAAGTACTTTTAGTTAATGTGGTATCACAATGGACTGAATAGTCTAAGTGAGCCTGAATCTTAATCGGGCTGTCATAACCTTTGGTCGTTATCGACCAAAGTACACGCAAAGAAAAAAAAACGTTTGGAAAACGTGTACCGAAAACGTTTTTCTTTTGTTAGAGTTTTTTGAATTGCTTGGAAAATTTTAAACTTTTATCACCAAAAAAATTCGTTTGTTACAAAATTTATATTTTTTCAATAAAGAAAGTTATTTTTGAAACAACAACACAGTCTGTTTCGTTTATATCAAACACTGTTCTTTTCTGACTTTAGGTCTTTAATAAGACACATTTTACAGTTCAAAATTTAATATACTACAATGTAATGTTGAACATTTTTTTGGAATCTTCCGAACATATCTGGAATATATGTAAAAAAAAGTTTTGTCGAAGCAGGGATCGAACCCACGACCCTTGGCATGCAAGTCGGACGTAGCAACCACTGCTCCACGGTGCCAAACTAAAAATTTGTTTCTGTTAAATAAACTTTGTTTATTCGGTTCGTGGGCGCCGCAAGCTATGCTATATAAATATAACTTATATGGATATTTATCTATTGATTACCATAACAGGTACATAGCTCAGTGGTTAGTGTGTTGGCTTACAAAGTGCATGGTCCGCGGTTCGATTCTCCGCCCAGGCGAAAGGTAAAAAATTTATAAAATCGTATAATTTATTCTACATTGTTGGTATTACAGGAAAAGGTGTTAAGAACTAAACAACCTCGTGGATGTGAGGGAAAATGCAATTAGCAAGAAAACAATGTTTTTTTTTTTTTGAGTTTGTCTTTATGAAATTGTTTTTACATTCTGGAAAATAATAAACGTTTATCACAAAAAGTATATACTTTTCTTCCAAATACACTTCCTTACAGCGAAAAGCAAATGAGAAACGAACTTTGTTTGTCTAAAATTTTGTTTGGGAGGAAAGTATTATTTTTTTTTGCGTGTAAGTGCACAAACTTAGTTCATTAGTTACTTCATTTTTCATAAGGTTTAACTTAGAAAGAGCAAGCTCCGCAGAAGCACTGCTGTGCGTGGACATGGTCCTATTTGTATGACATGGATTTCATTGAGGGTTTCTGAACATTTTAGTTCTTTTTCTTCATTGTTGAAAAAATTCTACTATTTATATTGTAGTGTGATCAAACACACACTGAAAAAACAGTGAACCCACCAGGAAAGAAAATTTTAGTTAATTGTTGAAAAATTTGATTATTTGTAGAAAATTTTAACTAAACAGTATTATAAACGCAGATGTCGCTCCGATTTCGCAAAAACAAGTAAAAAATTTTCGACAAATTTGAGAAGATTTATCAGACAATATTATTATTTTTCACTTATTAAAGGAAACTTCGTAGTTTGAAGGAAAAAATTGGAGTTCAAAATTGCAAAAATGTCTTTAGTGCCATACGAAGTTCATGATGGACTCATTATTGGTAAAATTTACAAATATTAAGGAATTCTGAACTATTTTGTGGGAGACACGAATTTAGTTCATCTTTATACTTCAATTGTGTATAATTTTTTCTTCTGCTTTAGTTAAGTTAACTTACGTGCGCAAAAAATTGTTAATGGCATGGAAACTTTCTTAAAACGTAATAATTCCATGTACTAAAAGACAATTAAATCAGCTTTAGTGAAATATAGGGTTCACTTTTTTTTGAGTGCATATTCCACTTCTTCCCTCTTTATCATTACTCACACTCTCTGTTTTGTTTTGATTCACTTGCATTTTCAGTGTATTCATAGTTTGTTTTGTTGACGCAGGTCAGTCCGAAGAAGCACTGCTGTGCGTGGACATGGTCCTATTTGTATGACATGGATTTCATTGAGGGTTTCCGAAGATTTCAGTTCTTTTTCTTCATTGTTGAAAAAATTCTACTATTTATATTGTAGTGTGACCAAACACATATTCCACTTCTTCCCCCTTTATCATCACTCACACTCTCTGTTTTGTTTTGATTCACTTGCATTTTCATTGCATGCATAGTTTGTTTTGTTGACGCAGGTCAGTCACATACTTGGTAGTGACTGAGTTGAATGCACTCAGTAGAGTTCTAATTAGATGTTGGTGGCATGTGCCACTTTTTCATTAGTTTAGAGTTTCCAGTTGGGATTGCATACATTATTTTGTATGTAGACCAAATACATGAACTCAGAATTGAGTCAAATGACCACCAATAGGAATTAAGAAAGACCTGCATCTCAAAGAAAATAAAAGTAAGTATTGGTAAAAGTGAAGATCGATTTTACAAAGAAAGATATGAGCCCCATAGTTCTAAACTCCATTCGTTGCATATGTATTAGTATATTTCCACTCAATAATCAATAATTCTAAGTCCCAAAAATTTGTATAAATAGAATGCATTTTTCAAAATAAAGTCAGAAATATATTACACAGAGCCTAATCAACCGGCTTTTATTTTTCTCTGTTGAAGTGGCACTGTATAGTGCTGCAACCAAATTAGCTGGTCTAGTGGCACTCTTAAGCACCGGCCAAATACGGGTAGGCAGGAATAACAAGATTCTTTTTTTGTATTTTTGAATTTAACTTACACACCGCCTACCGGGCAAACGCGTACACATCAAATCACCCACCGGTATACCAAATTTTATTACATGGCGATCCTGCGGACTTCGATCCTGCCGTCATCAAATCTGAAGAAGGAAGACCATTTGACATCTATTCTGCGGATTAAGATCCTGCAACATCCTTATGAATCTTAGTTTGACACTAAATAATTTAACCAGCAAACCACTATTGAATTTAGCTAAGAAGGATGATCATGTGGACGAAATCGCATTCAAAATCCCCTCTAACATGTGGACCTTATGTCTCCTTAAACTATATTGTGCGCAAATACGATATGTCCCTATTGAAATGGAACGAGAACGATTACGGAAAGAAAATCAACCATTACGGGAATTGATGTATGAATTTGAAACACACGACATCACAAGATATACCGAAAAAGACGACAATGGAATGAATTTCATCATTTACCATTTCCCCACAACATAGCAAGTAGTCTTAAATAGTTAATCAATCAAAAAAAAATGTAGAAGAATGTAACAAACATACACGCAAAGAAAAAAAAACGTTTGGAAAACGTGTACCGAAAACGTTTTTCTTTTGTTAGAGTCTTTTGAATTGCTTCGAAAAGTATACACTTTTATCACCAAAAAAATTCGCTTGTTACAAAATATTTATTTTTTCAATAAAAAAAAGTTATTTTTGAACCAATAACACAGTCCATTTCGTTTATATCAAACACTGTTCTTTTCTGACTTTAGGTTTTTAATAAGACACATTTTACAGTTCAAAATTTAATATAGTACAATGTAATGTTTAACATTTTTTCGGAATCTTCCGACCCTATCTGGAATATACACACAAAAAAATTTTTTTCTGATTCAATCACCAAATTAATTGATCCAATTAATTTTTTAATTGAAATGTCTTCAATCACGAAAATGATAATATCAATCACAGTTTTAATTGGGCATAGAAAAAATTCTTGATTAAAAAATCAATTGATTTTTTCAGCAAATTTCAATTAATTTTTTAAATGATTCAATTAAAAATTTAATTGATGTTGATTGCAAAACTCAATTAATTTATCAATTAAAAAAGGTAACTATTTTTAATTACTTTCTGAATTGGCTTAGAGTTTTTATTTGGATTAACAAATGATTGTTTGAAATACATTTTTAATTAAAAATTTAAAAAAAAATCAGCACTTTTTTTTAACCCTTTCACTACCGATGTCCGCTTTGAAGGACATTCGAAAAAGACACCAAATTCTATTTTTCCACTTAGTTTTGATTTATTTCTCGATGTTATTTTAAAGTAATCTAAATAACCTATAAATATTTTCCATATTGGTGAGGTCCAAAATACATTTTAGTAAACTTCTTTAGAAATAAACGAAAAATACGTAAATTTGAGACAATTTTACTACTGTATGTTTCTAGTAAATGGACATTCATTTTTCGGGTTCTTTTTTGTATTTTTGCTCACACTTTGAAGGACATTATAGGCCAAATAGCGCTTATTTTCGTAAGGCCACTTGGTCACAATTCAAGAATCAAATTTTCAAAACAAGCTCATATAGCTCTTGAAGTATTTGAAGTAGGTTTTCAAAATGGCAATTTTTGTTCTACATGCTGTTAGTTCAAGTAAAAACAGAAGAAAAATTAAAGTTTTTAACATTAGGTTAGGTTAGGTTAGGTTAGGTGGCAGCCCGATGTATCAGGCTCACTTAGACTATTCAGTCCATTGTGATACCACATTGGTGAACTTCTCTCTTATCACTGAGTGCTGCCCGATTCCATGTTAAGCTCAATGACAAGGGACCTCCTTTTTATCGCCGAGTCCGAACGGCGTTCCACATTGCAGTGAAACCACTTTGAGAAGTTTTGAAACCCTCAGAAATGTCACCAGCATTACTGAGGTGGGATAATCCACCGCTGAAAAACTTTTTGGTGTTCGGTCGAAGCAGGAATCGAACCCACGACCTTGTGTATGCAAGGCGGGCATGCTAACCATTGCACCACGGTGGCTTTTAACATTAGGTTTATTTCGGTAGTGAAAGGGAATTAGTCTTCCGAATTTGATTAAAAAGTTAATTGTATCAATTAATTTTTTAATTAAAAATTTAAAAAATTTCAATCATTGACTTAATTAACTTAATGTTTCTATCATGATTAAAAAGTTAATTGTATCAATTAATTTATTAATTGAAAAAATTTTCAACTTCAATTAACTTTTTAATTGGAAATATTTTGGTGATATTTTTTTCTGTGTATGTAAATAAAAAAAAACTTTGGTCGAAGCAGTGATCGAACCCACGACCCTTGGCATGCAAGTCGGACGTAGCAACCACTGCTCCACGGTGCCCAACTAAATGTATTTTTCCACGGTGCCCAACTAAATGTATTTTTCTTTGTTTAATCGGCTCGTGGGCGCCGCAAGCTATGCTATATAAATATAACTTATATGGGTAATTGTCCATTGATGACAAAACGGATACATAGCTCAGTGGATAGTGTGTTGGCTTACAAATTGTATGGTCCGCGGTTCGATTCTCCGTCCAGGCGAAAGGTAAAAAAAATTTAAAATTTATAAAATCGTATAATATCTTCTACATTGTTTGTATTACAGAAAAAGGTGATAAGAACTAAAAAACTTCGTGGAAGTGAGAAAGATGTGAGGGAAAATGCAATTAGCAAGAAAACAATGTTTTTTGAGTTTGTCTTTATGAAATTGTTTTTACATCCTGCAAAAGAATAAACGTTTATCACAAAAAGTATACACTTTTCTTCCAAATACACTTCCTTTTAAAGGAAAGCAAGTGAGAAACGAACTTTGTTTGCCTAAAATTTCGTTTGGGAGGAAAGAATTATTTTTTTGCGTGTACTCAGCAATGGAAACGAAGGTCAGGAGTCCAAAATGAAATATAAACTGCCATCGAATCAGACGCAAGTAATGATATGCCATATATTTCCCATCGTAAGTAAATTTATATGCTAACGATTATACACAATTTGTATTATTTCCCTTTCTTTTAAATATGAATAATTGTTATTTTCAAAACTTTTCGTTATTTAATATTTTAGATAATATTAATTATAAATATCGTTTGCTTAAACGTGTGAAGCATTTCTTCACTGGATAAATTTAATAAATTTAAATCGCTTATAGTGGAATTTTTGAAAATTCCTGTTATAATTCCTATACAGGAATCGTGGTTTGAGGAACATGTAACGCAATTATATAAGATTCCAGGTTATTCGGACGTTCATTGCTGCAGGGGTGATGGGTACGGCGATAGATTAAGATTTTCAACTAAATATTGCAAAAGTGAAGGTTAGATATATAGAATATCAATTGTACTTATTAAGGAATAAGCCATTAGAAATTATCACCGTTACCGTTCTCATAAGTGTTGTACTGATGACTTTTTAGTATACCTGGAGAGTTTTATGGAAACTCGTTCACAAATTCCTATGGTTTTTAAGGGGGATATGTACGAATATATTCATATCCCAGCAAAAAATACTTCAGCAGTAAGAGTTTAGTTGCGCTTTTTGGTATACAATAAAGTAGACAGTGCATCCACACTACATGAATTGGTGGCAATAACGTAAACGGGTAATCAAACAAGTTTATGATTATTCGTTTACATTATTGCATCCAATTCATGCAGTATAGATGCATGAAAGGTAGTGCTGTTTTCCTTCACCCCAACAATGCTATACCCAAGATTATATATCTCTTCTGAGCAATATTTCTATTAAAATGAGCAATTATATCAGCGCTATGTAGAAGCTGCTCTAAATCGGGACATCGCCCAAAGAAATCAGCGCTGATTCGGTTGTTTTGTAAGCAGTTGGTACTGCCTCTCCCTTACAATCCTGCTGAAATAGTGTTCCATTTTTTGCTGGGATGTTTCGTAATCCATGTTATCCGGATTTTCAATATTCAAATGAATGGATATGCGATGTAACACTAAAAGCAAATCTTTCATGGGATATGCACATATCAGATGTTAAAAGGAGGATAGATCCTGCCATTGGGGTATTATTCAAAATGAAGAACAAACTTTCCACAAAGGCGAAGACTCTTCTTTATCAAACGCTAATTCAGTGTCATTTGAACTATGCAGCAGTACTTTTTGCAAGAAGGAATAGCACTGCACTGAAAACTCTAAAACGTTTGCAGAACAAGGCATTAAAAATTGCACATGGATTACCACGGACATATTCAACATTTTCCCTTTATGCATATGTGAGCAGACCCATTTTACCCATTCGGGGCATATATTTGTACCAATTGTTAATATATGTATTTAAATCTATGAATAATATAAGGTATCGTACGATGAAATGGTTTCCAATTCAGATGTTGTTTCATACAAGGAATCGCCATAATCTGAGAACGTCCCGTTGCAGACTCGAAATCACGAAATAACGTATAAAATTCATGGGAGCTAGTGAATATAATAAATTACCTTATGAATTAAAGTCTATTGCCAGGATATCTCAATATAAAATAGCTCTCAAAGCCTACATAGTGAGTCAACCAGAAATGCTTCTTACCTAATTAAAATCTAAATGAGTTAAATTAAATTTAACCTTAATTGAATTAGATATTAAATATTATAAGTAAATTGTTGCCAGCTCGTCTCTATAATGCCTTAAAGGCGCTGAGACCAACAAAAATATGGAATGTAATACTTAAATGAAATAATACTAATAATAAATATTAAAAAAAAGGTTGGTGCATCTCCCTTATTGCAAACTACCAAGTTAGTACGCAAAATAAACTCTATTAGCGACTCTCCCCTTGCATTAGTATCACTATTTCCCCAAATACTACACGGATGAAAAATACTGTATTCCATATGTTTGGGTATAAACATTATATGTTTGGAACACACATTTTTAAACACAATATTTTTGAGTGCAAGCATATAATGTTCATAAACTAGGTTAGGTTAGGTTATGTTTGGGACATAAAATGTTTGTAAATATAATATGCTTGGATACAAACATATATTAATTTAGAAATAGCCTATAAACATATATGTCTTTAGTAGCTTGGAGCGCTATTTAACAGGGAGCGATATTGAATTAAGTTGGTGGTTGTTGCTTGTTATTACAAAATTAACATTTTATTTTTCCTTGGGCAATTGATCAGCTACTCTTTGATCCTTACAAACTGTGTAGTCCGCTGTTCGAATCCCCGTCCGGCAAAAGGTAAAATTAAAATAAAAAAAATCATACAATTGAATAATTTCTTCTACAATGTTTGTATTACAGAAAAAGGTGCTAAGAACTAAAAAATCTCGTGGAAGTGAGAAAGATGTGGGGGAATATACAATTAGGCAGAAACAAAATTTTGAGCATTCAGGTCGAAAACCTATGTTGTTAGCACCTATATTACCTGTTTATTTTCATAATTCATTATGATTGTAAATATATAAATAAATAAATAAAATTTTGAGCACAATATTGTTTGGGAGAATTTTTTTAAGCATATAATATTTTTGGGTGCAAAATGCTTCCAAACATATTATATGTTCACATAATAACATATTGTTTTTTGGAAGACAACATTATTGAATTTGGATGCAAAAATACAAAATGTTTGGAACTTAGACTACCCAAACATATATTGTTTAGACCAATATGATTTCAAACATATTATATATTGGAAGAGATCAAACATATAAATGTTTGGGCAATACCCAAAAATGTATATGCTTGAAGCAAAATATGTTTGGGAGTATATGTTACAGAAGCGATTTTTTGTGAGGGTGTATGATGTGCATTTGCATCGCATCCCATAATGAGTTTTGTCTTTGTTTTCAGTGACTCCTCAACTAAGGTCTTAACGGCATATGGAAGCATCTACCTATCATGTCCCACGTAGACCAATATTTGCATTTGGATATCTCTAGACTTGCTACGACATTGTCTGCAATGCTCAATGAAGGAAGCAGAAACAAGTTTAGTTCGTTTTTAGCAATTATACATGTTCAATTTATATCTTTACCGGTATTATGCAAAAGTTTGTAACCCGGAGTGCTTAATTCACAGATCTTGTTCTTATATATGTATGGTTCTTGAATAAGAACTATATCTATCGTGTCTGTTCTGGTACACACATGTACAATTTTCGTATGGTGTCACACATAAAAGGTGTTCTGGCCAACACTATACACCGTCATAGACCTGAAAAATGTTCACGAACATTTCTTTTGTGTAGGCTTAGTGTACAGCCATCGTATGCAAAGTTAGAAGTTTTTATAATAAATAAATAACAGAATCTGAAACTTTAATATGTTTTTTTATAAATATTTGCAAATTTTATTGGGAAAGTCACTTATATATGGCAGAAACCACGATTTTAAAAATCCATCTAAAATTTGAACCGAAATTTCCTCTGATTGGTGTATAAATTTTGGGTTTGTTTTAATCAGCTGATTTTCAGTGTGTTCGAAAGTATAATGTTTCCACAATTTTTAAAAGTTAACACAAAAAAGTTTTAAGCAAAATTATCTTTGATTTTTGTGAATAGTATCCGCTTTCCTACACCCAGAGAAATGGTTGGTTGCAATTCGATAATTACAATGAGGAAATGATGTCAGTAACTTATTTTTTGTTACAAGAACAATGTTTTGATTATTTTCCCCATTATACATTCAACACGACCATAACAAAGTTCACAGGATCAAAACGAAATTCCCATAACCATTCAATTGGTTACAATAATCAATGCCGATAAATTTGGTTTTATGCTGCATAAAATTGTTGAGCTAACCACCAGCATAGTGAGACCTACATCATGAGAATCAACAAATGGCTGGTTCAACCAAAAGTTGAGTATACTAATAGAATCTTAGTTCAATTATAGGACGGGCGTAAGGTAGTTGCAACAAATAAATATTTATATCAACATCGACATGGTAAATGGTATGACGCTACAAAATTTGCAAAACGGGGAACAGCATTTACTTGATAATAGTCCGCAATACATTGAATAAAGTTTATCCCATAGAAAAGAAGTTGCCTTCAGGTAAGTAGCGCACCGATTTATAAAAAAGGAATATTACAAAAGTTTCCATAAAAATTACAGGCTTCATACACCAACAAACACAAATACTTTTTACGGCAAGCGAGCATTTTTTATTGTATTAAGAATACAGGAAGAGTCTAAGTCGATCTGTATTTATATCTAGAGGCTTAAGGAAGAAATTTCTGGCAAGTATATATTGAATTAAGTTCTGTAGTTTGACCACATAATTGCAACCTAATAACCATCTGTCATTGGTATACAAACATTACCTATAAAAATTGTAAATTGTAATGTAAATTGATCTCACATATATGTAGATCAAAAGCCTTTGTTGTATTTATTTTCGTAGTTTATTATGATTGTAAATCTTGTAATAAATTAATAAAATCTCAATATAATCTGCCCTTTCATTTGATATTGGAATTTGGTTAGGATAATAGTAAAGAAAATCGAGGGCGGTTGCACCAACAAACAAAACAATTAATATGAAATTGCGACAACCAATGCAAAGTTGATCCAACATACTACCATGTAGTTACAATTGCTAAATGTTAGTTGTGCTGACAGATATCATTGATAGTTGATGGAACCACCTGCTTTCGGTTGGCAAATAATTCGGTTGAGGCAACGAATTTGTTTTCTGGGTGTAAACAAGTCAAAGGTCTCTTTGAAAATATAAGGTAATTAAATTATAACTTTTACAAAATCAATGGGCTAAGAAAAGTGAATTTTACCAAATTTATTGCATGAAAAATATGGCATCTTCAATTCTGCAAAGTGTTCTTGGTGCACAAATCACTGAGCAAATTAAAAAAAAAAAAACTAACGCCGCCAATATCTTTCTGCAAATGGAGGCCGCCACGATAGAAAATTTGTTTGCAATATTATTGTAAATATTTAAGCAATACAAATGAGAAAAACCTTAACAGAATAGTTAATTATGTCCACTATAATTAAATTTCCTTTAATGTATGGATGTTAAAAACTGTTTGACCAAAACCAAAATAAAAACTTCTCCGCCGTCAAAAACTAAAACGAGAACGACACGGCGATCGTTTGTTCATGAGTAACATTGAGGAGGGATAGAAAAAAAACAAATCAAAACAAGGGTAGAAATCGCCTTCTTATTTGTTCTTGGTAAATTGCTCTTGTCCTTACATTAGTCACTCCTAACAAAAATCCGGCAGGCATTTTATGGCTTTCAATTACGCATTACATTTAATTTTTTATGTTTATACCGGCAAATTATGTTTTGTTTATAATTTCTGTCTGCAAATAATATGGCTTGCAGAAAAAATCAGCTGTCACATTTTTCGATTAAAAGTCCGAAAAAAGTGTTCACACGTGTGACTCAGAACAACTAACTTTGTGTGTGGTGTGTAGAAAGTGTTCACACAAAAAAATAACTGCAAATAAATATTAACAACTTTATTTGTATGTAAAATCTATTGATGGTCAACAAATTTGTCTATTGAATATGAGGCATTTGTTGTTGAAATGTGTTTGTAGAAGCTTGACAGAGGAAATAATAGAAATATTCTGAATTTTCAAACCCCCCCGAAATGAATGAATATTTTTATATAAATAAATATATATTTTTAGCTGCATAGAAAAATCTTATCGAAGATGTTGAAGAAAAGCTGGAGGTTTTATTTTGAAAAACGCTTACCTATAAAACTTGCACAAATCATAGAATACTAGTTGAAAAGCCCGTCAAACGACGGTCGAAAAAAAAAATATTTTTGTTCTCGCACCACAAATTTCATTTTTGGAAAATGTATTTCTGCTTTTTATGTGTGTTTGTTGTTCTTTTTGTGAACATGACTCGCTTTGTTTGGCCATAGCAACATCAACGAAACAGCCACACACACGTGTGTAAATGAAATGGCGCAAAACCTGCGAAAAGAACCTGCCTAATTCAGCGATTGAAGCAATAAAGAGATTTTTCCAAACGTGCATATTCTTTTAAAAATTTTGGTCACTTTGCCAGTTACTCAGGGATGGAAAATACAATTTCACTGGAAGATTATTGTCAAGAGACTGAATTTTAAAGAAAATAAAATTTTGACAAAATTTTCTATAGAAATAAAATTTTGCAAAAATTTCCTATAGAAATAAAATTTTTACAAAATTTTCAATTGAAATAAAATTTTGACGAAATTTTCTATAAATATAAAATTTTGCAAAAATTCTATATAGAAATAAAATGTTGACAACAATTTCTACCGAAATAAAAAATCGATAATATAGAATCGCATTCTTTTTATACCCTCCATCATAGGATGGGGGTATATTAACTTTGTCATTCCGTTTGTAACACATCGAAATATTGCTCTAAGACCCCATAAAGTATATATATTCTGGGTCGTGGTGAAATTCTGAGTCGATCTAAGCATGTCCGTCCGTCCGTCCGTCTGTTGAAATCACGCTAACTTCCGAACGAAACAAGCTATCGACTTGAAACTTGGCACAAGTAGTTGTTATCGATGTAGGTCGGATGGTATTGAAAATGGGACATATCGGTTCACTTTTACGTATAGCCCCCATATAAAGGGACCCTCAGATTTGGCTTGTGGAGCCTCTAACAGAAGCATATTTCATCCGATCCGGCTGAAATTTGGTACATGGTGTTGGTATATGGTCTCTAACAATCATGCAAAAATTGGTCCATATCGGTCCATAATTATATATAGCCCCCATATAAACCGATCCCCAGATTTGGCTTGCGGAGCCTAAAAGGGAGGTAAATTTCATCCGATCCGGCTGAAATTTGGTACATGGTGTTGGTATATGGCCTCTAACAACCATGCAAAATTTGGTCCACATCGGTCCATAATTATATATAGCCCCCATATAAACCGATCCCCAGATTTGGCTTGCGGAGCCTCAAAGAGAAGAAAATTTCATCCGATCCGGCTGAAATTTGGTACATGATGTTGGTATATGGTCTCTAACAACCATGCAAAAATTGGTCCATATCGGTCCTTAATTATATATAGCCCCCATATAAACCGATCCCCAGATTTGGCTTGTGGAGCCTCTAAGAGAAGCATATTTCATCCGATCCGGCTGAAATTTGGTACATGGTGTCGGTATATGGTCTCTAACAATCATGCAAAAATTGGTCCACATCGGTCCATAATTATATATAGCCCCCATATAAACCGATCCCCAGATTTGGCTTGCGGAGCCTAAAAGGGAGGTAAATTTCATCCGATCCGGCTGAGATTTGGTACATGATGTTGGTATATGGTCTCTAACAACCATGCAAAAATTGGTCCACATCGGTCCATAATTATATATAGACCCCATATAAACCGATCTCCAGATTTGGCTTGCGAAGCCTCAAAAAGAAGCAAATTTCATCCGATCCGCCTGAAATTTAGTACATGATATTGGTATATGGTCTCTAACAACCATGCAAAAATTGGTCCACATCGGTTCATAATTATATATAGCCCCCATATAAACCGATCCCCAGATTTGGCTTGCGAAGTCTCCAAGAGAAGCAAATTTCATCCAATCCGGTTGTAATTTGGAACATGGTGTTAGTATATGATCTTTAACAACCGTGCCAGAATTGGTCCATATCGGTCCATAATTATATATAGCCCCCATATAAAACGTTCTCCAGATTTGACCTCCGGAGCCTCTTGGAGGAGCAAAATTCATCCGATCCGATTCAAATTAGGAACGTGGTGTTAGTATATGGTCGCTAACAACCATACCAAAATGGTTGCCACTAGAGCCAAAAATAATCTACCAAAATTTTATTTGTATAGAAAATTTTGTCAAAAATTTTATTTCTATAGAAAATTTTGTCAAAATTTTATTTCTAGAGAAAATTTTGTTAACATTTTATTCGGTTCATCATAAAATTTTCATCATTGTCAAAATTTTATTTCTATAGAAAATTTTGTTCAAATTTTATTCGGTTCATAATCATGGTTGCCACTCGAGCCAAAAATAATCTACCAAGATTTTATTTCTATAGAATATTTTGTCAAAAGTTTATTTCTATAGAAAATTTTGTTAAAATTTTAGTTCTGTAGAAATGTTTGTCAACATTTTCTTTCCATAGAAAATTTTGTCAAAATTTTTATTTCTATAGAAAATTTTGTTAAAATTTTATTTCTGTAGAAAATTTTGTCAAAATTTTATGTCTACTTTGTCAAACTGAATTATATACGTATTGGATCGATCTTTTCTGATTTAATATATACCACGTATGAACTTACATACAATTTAGAAGATGGTGTTAGGAGGTTTTAAGATACCTTGCCATCGGCAAGCGTTACCGCAACTTAAGTAATTCGATTGTGGATGGCAGTGTATAGAAGAAGTTTCTACTCAATCCATGATGGAGGGTACATAAGCTTCGGCCTGGCCGAACTTACGGCCGTATATACTTGTTTTGTGAATTGAAATTGCTTGAAATTTATTCTCTCTGGCCATCAAGTTCCTTGCAAATTGCACGATTTTTAATGAGTTTTACAACAATTTTGTGACACCAACGTTCTTGAGGAAATCGAATTTTGTGGCTTTCAATACATTTTGTGCCACAAAGTACGTGGTCAGTTGGAAGAAATACAAAAATGTGAACTATTTTTGACATTAGACTGAAATTAATCCAAAAAGTTAAGTATATGTTAATTGGTAAGTCAAAATAAAAAGTGAAATGAAAATGTAATGGAAATCACAAAACTCGATTGTTATCGTTGGATGCTATATTCCTGGAAGATGTTGGCCAATGAAAAAATAATGAAGGAAACAACAAAGAAAAGTTTCCAGAAAACTTGCAAACTGCAACCAATTAAAACAAAGTGCAACAATTCCTATACGAGTATCAAGAACTTCTGGAGGAAAATGTGCTTTACATCATTTTACATCCCGTCATCAGTTTGATATTCCTTTTGCTGGAATCTATTCTAACACGCAGGCCTGCAAGTTCCTCGATAGTAATTATTTCAAATTGCCAGCATATTAATTAATAGTTATGTGACACCAACATTATGGAGGAAATCGAATTATACATGTAAAAATGTTTAAGATATTTAAAGTTGTATTGATAGTTTTATTTATTAATACGTTTAATAAGATAATTATGTTTTGATTGGTATTATATTATTATGTTTATATATTATTAATATTAGTTTTAATATTATTATATTTTTTAACGAAAAAATTAATAAAATTTACAAACTCCCTAGAAATTTAGTGTTGACATTCAGTTAGAACTGGGATTGTCTTTCATACAAATTGTGGTTAGAAAATATTCGCAACAATGTTAATTTTTAATTTGTGTCACATTGAAAAGTGTTTGAAAAATTATTGAGTAGCGATGCATTTCAATTTGAGGATTACAAATGAGAAATTATTTATTGCTATTGTGTTGAATTTTACTGTTGAGGGTAATGTCTGTTTTTTGTTGAGAAAGCGATTTTCTCAACAATTTATCAACTTGAATATTACCCTAATCCTTTGAAAAAAATGTTTGAAAAATTATTTTCAAAAGTTTGTGAAAGTGTATCCCATCATCAATATTAAATCAAATGGTCTTGCAAATTACTTGCTTTCAACAAATTTTCCAACAGGTATGAAGCATTAAAATGAGATTAAGTTTGAAAAGTTGTTGCTAATATGTTGAGAAATTATTGCTATCGTGTGAACTCTACTGTTGGGGGTAATGTCTGTTTTTTGCTGAGAACGCGATTTTCTCAACAATTTCTCAAATTGAATTTTAATCTAATTCTTTGAAAAAATGTTTGAAAGCGTATTGAATATAAGCATTTCTCCAATGCTTGTGTTTATTGGGATGCGTTTTCTCAAAATCTTGCAACACTCTCGTTTCGAACATACTCGTGCCTTTTCTGGTACACACATGTATAATTTTTATGTGGTGTCACACTTAAAAGGTGTTCTGGACTACACTTTACACCGTCACAGACCTGAAAAATGTAGGCTTATTGCACGGTGATCGTATTCAAAGTTAGAAGATTTTTATACAAAATAACATATTCTAAAATTTCAATGTGTTTTCTAGGTTAGGTTAGGTTAGGTTATGTGGCAGCCCGATGTATCAGGCTCACTTAGACTATTCAGTCCATTGTGATACCACAGTGGTGAACTTCTCTCTTATCACTGAGTGCTGCCCGATTCCATGTTAAGCTCAATGACAAGGGACCTCCTTTTTATAGCCGAGTCCGAACGGCGTTCCACATTCCAGTGAAACCACTTAGAGAAGCTTTGAAACCCTCAGCAGCGTTGCCAGAATTGTTTCACCAAAAACCGCTAGATTTGCCCAAAAAATAGCTAAAAAAAGCTAAAAAATGCTAAAAAATAGCTAGAAAAAAGCTAAATTTTTTGGTATCAAAAGTCACATTTTTGATTGAAATTTAACAAACTTAAAGGCTTTATTTCACTTACAATGCATATTATTTTCGTTTTAATTCCACTTCTGTGAGACTGTAACAATACCTAAGGCATATTAGCTCTGTTTGCGTATTCGATACATTTTGATTACTATCACAAATTTTTTACTGGAAGTCCTTCGTTTTGTGGGAGCTACCTTCCCAACACCTCTATTTTATTTACTTGTTATTTTAAAATATTAAATGATCTAAGCATGCTTTGGATTTGGTAAAAAAAATGATTTGTCATTTTTTTAAATAAAATTTTAGTTTGGATTTGAAATTGTGAAAAATTCGAAATACATTACTTTTATTTAAATTGTAGAAAATACCTATAGTTTACATTTCCCAGTAAAAACATTTTCCTTTTCTTCATGAGCTATCAAAGTGCTTTAAAAACGTGCTAACGCCAACTTAAATTTCTAAATTCAGACTCGACTTCAAGTAGAAATTATTGTATATATAGGTTTTTAAAATAAAGTGTTGAAAAACATCTTCTATTTTTGAACGTTATTTTGGTTTGTGGTTAAGATGCAAAAACTCCTCACATTTAAAGACTATTTCATTAATTCTTCCTTCTTTCATGAAAACATACCCTTCTTTCATGAAAACATACCCATTTTTAAGTTGAATCACTTAATTATAAGGACAAAACGACTTTATCGTCTTTTGGACAAGGAAAACAGTTTATATAAAAGAAATTCACAAATGCTATTATAACCAAAATTCGCGTTCGTATTTTAAGGAGACAAAAATATTTTTTCAGTGCACAAAGCTAGTCACAACTACTATTTTAATTTAGTAATATCGTAATAACTTTAGAATATTATAATAACATAAAAAGGATAAACGAGTCAAATGATAATATTCCCAATAATTTACTGACAGTTTATCTAACAAATTTGTATGGTAATAGTAGATTTAAAGTTTACGATAACTTTTATGTATATAATGAAAAAACTTTACAACAAGGTGTATTTGCTACAAAAATGCCCGCATACTGGCTGGACTCATTATTAATGTTTCAACTGAGCTTTGAAATATGTGGAAACCCTTATACTTGCAGCAAGGCTTAGATAAAAACGCCGATTTATCCATATTTCAATAGAAACATGTCGAAAATAAAAAAGCCAAAAATAGCTAAAAGGGTCATGAGAAAAAGCCAGAAAAAAAGCTAAATGCATTTTTTTCCCGCTAAACGTCTTCAAAAAAAGCCAAATCTAGCGGGAAAAAAGCTAAATTGCCAACGCTGACCCTCAGAAATGTCACCAGCATTACTGAGGTGGGATAATCCACCGCTGAAAAACTTTTTGGTGTTCGGTCGTAGCAGGAATCGAACCCACGACCTTGTGTATGCAAGGCGGGCATGCTAACCATTGCACCACGGTGTGTTTTCTATATATTTTGCATTTTTTGTACCCTCCATCATAGGATGGGGGTATATTAACTTTGTCATTCCGTTTGTAACACATCGAAATATTGCTCTAAGACCCCATAAAGTATATATATTCTGGGTCGTGGTGAAATTCTGAGTCGATCTAAGCATGTCCGTCCGTCCGTCCGTCCGTCTGTTGAAATCACGCTAACTTCCGAACGAAACAAGCTATCGACTTGAAACTTGGCACAAGTAGTTGTTATCGATGTAGGTCGGATGGTATTGAAAATGGGACATATCGGTTCACTTTTACGTATAGCCCCCATATAAAGGGACCCTCAGATTTGGCTTGTGGAGCCTCTAACAGAAGCATATTTCATCCGATCCGGCTGAAATTTGGTACATGGTGTTGGTATATGGTCTCTAACAATCATGCAAAAATTGGTCCATATCGGTCCATAATTATATATAGCCCCCATTAAACCGATCCCCAGATTTGGCTTGCGGAGCCTAAAAGGGAGGTAAATTTCATCCGATCCGGCTGAAATTTGGTACATGGTGTTGGTATATGGCCTCTAACAACCATGCAAAAATTGGTCCACATCGGTCCATAATTATATATAGCCCCCATATAAACCGATCCCCAGATTTGGCTTGCGGAGCCTCAAAGAGAAGAAAATTTCATCCGATCCGGCTGAAATTTGGTACATGATGTTGGTATATGGTCTCTAACAACCATGCAAAAATTGGTCCATATCGGTCCTTAATTATATATAGCCCCCATATAAACCGATCCCCAGATTTGGCTTGTGGAGCCTCTAAGAGAAGCATATTTCATCCGATCCGGCTGAAATTTGGTACATGGTGTCGGTATATGGTCTCTAACAATCATGCAAAAATTGGTCCACATCGGTCCATAATTATATATAGCCCCCATATAAACCGATCCCCAGATTTGGCTTGCGGAGCCTAAAAGGGAGGTAAATTTCATCCGATCCGGCTGAGATTTGGTACATGATGTTGGTATATGGTCTCTAACAACCATGCAAAAATTGGTCCACATCGGTCCATAATTATATATAGACCCCATATAAACCGATCTCCAGATTTGGCTTGCGAAGCCTCAAAAAGAAGCAAATTTCATCCGATCCGCCTGAAATTTAGTACATGATATTGGTATATGGTCTCTAACAACCATGCAAAAATTGGTCCACATCGGTTCATAATTATATATAGCCCCCATATAAACCGATCCCCAGATTTGGCTTGCGAAGTCTCCAAGAGAAGCAAATTTCATCCAATCCGGTTGTAATTTGGAACATGGTGTTAGTATATGATCTTTAACAACCGTGCCAGAATTGGTCCATATCGGTCCATAATTATATATAGCCCCCATATAAAACGTTCTCCAGATTTGACCTCCGGAGCCTCTTGGAGGAGCAAAATTCATCCGATCCGATTCAAATTAGGAACGTGGTGTTAGTATATGGTCGCTAACAACCATACCAAAATGGTTGCCACTAGAGCCAAAAATAATCTACCAAAATTTTATTTGTATAGAAAATTTTGTCAAAAATTTTATTTCTATAGAAAATTTTGTCAAAATTTTATTTCTAGAGAAAATTTTGTTAACATTTTATTCGGTTCATCTTAAAATTTTCATCGTTGTCAAAATTTTATTTCTATAGAAAATTTTGTCAAAATTTTATTTCTATAGAAAATTTTGTTCAAATTTTATTCGGTTCATAATCGTGGTTGCCACTCGAGCCAAAAATAATCTACCAAGATTTTATTTCTATAGAATATTTTGTCAAAAGTTTATTTCTATAGAAAATTTTGTTAAAATTTTAGTTCTGTAGAAATGTTTGTCAACATTTTCTTTCCATAGAAAATTTTGTCAAAATTTTTATTTCTATAGAAAATTTTGTTAAAATTTTATTTCTGTAGAAAATTTTGTCAAAATTTTGTCAAAATTGTCTACTTTGTCAAACTGAATTATATACGTATTGGATCGATCTTTTTTGATTTAATATATACCACGTATGGACTTACATACAATTTAGAAGATGGTCTTAGGAGGTTTTAAGATACCTTACCATCGGCAAGCGTTACCGCAACTTAAGTAATTCGATTGTGGATGGCAGTGTATAGAAGAAGTTTCTACTCAATCCATGATGGAGGGTACACAAGCTTCGGCCTGGCCGAACTTACGGCCGTATATACTTGTTTTTTTTATTTTAAAAAATCCATCTAAAATTTGAAACAAAATTTCTTCTTACTTGTGTGTACATTTTGAGGTTGATATAGACCAAGAAAATGTATAGACGTCTTTTAACAATTCAACATGATTTTGTTTATTTGCAGTGCGCAGTCATTCCACTTAATTGCGCAGTCAAGTGACTTTCTTTTTGGAAAACGAGAATTACTGTACAAATCAGTCAATTTGCATTACAAAAAAGGTGTGGATGTATAGAATTTTACATGTTTTTTTCAATATTTGGTGTTTAATCCAGGGCTGTGGAGTCGAGTCAATTTTGCTCGACTCCGGCTCCGACTCCAGCATTTCTTATTAGCCTCGACTCCGGAGCCGACTCCAGGTGGTGTACCTAAATCTCATTTTAACAGTATTCCAATTGTATTTTTAAGGTTCCACAAATAGACTACTTAAGTATTATACTTTTTCATATGTCCAAAAGAACTCTAATTTTAAATGTTGATATGACTCGACGACAAATCTCAGCAGTTTTGGGATGTAAAGAACTTTACATTTTAATATCAGGCCAATAAATTAAAATACGACACAAGACTATATAGATACCACATCAAAATATGGGTAGATAACAACAATCTCCAGAATATGTATTTATAAAAACACAACTCGCAGAAAAACTCAACTCGAAGAAGATATTCTAAAAGGACTCTATATTTTGTAAAGTATTTTCCAATAAGAGCTGGTATTTTCGTATTCAAAGAAAAATTTAATGTTTTGAGGTAACAGGTTGGTTGATAAGTCCTCGGTCTGACACATAGATGGCGTCGCTAGTATTAAATGCATTATTTTATTTTTATATAGTACCAACCTTTAAATGATTCGTGTCAAAATTTGACGTCTGTAAGTCAATTAGTTTGTGAGATAGAGCGTCTTTTGTGAAGCAACTTTTGTTATTGTGAAAAAAATGGAAAAAAAGGAATTTCGTGTTTTGATAAAATACTGTTTTCTGAAGGGGAAAAATACGGTGGAAGCAAAAACTTGGCTTGATAATGAGTTTCCGGACTCTGTCCCAGGGAAATCAACAATAATTGATTGGTATGCAAAATTCAAGCGTGGTGAAATGAGCACGGAGGACGGTGAACGCAGTGGACGCCCGAAAGAGGAGGTTACACACAAAAAAAAAATTTTTTGATTTCAATCACGAAAATCGCGGATTCAATCATTTTTTTAATTGAAATGTCTTCAATCACGAAAATGATAGTATCAATCACCCATTTTGATGGAAAACCAACACGATTTTCAATTAAAAATTTAATTGACTTTTGTCACGGAATCAATTAATTGTGTGATTGAATCAATTAAAAACGTGATTGATTTTTAACATAAAATTCAATCACAGTTTTAATTGAATCAATTAAAATTTTAATTAATTTCACGACAAAAATCCATCAACTATTTGATTCATTCAATTAAATAATTAATTGAAATTGGTTATAAATTTCGATCAAAAAAATTATATATAGCGACCCCAAAACCGTATTTAGTTTTATTTGAAATAAAAGAAAATATGTGTTTCTTATAATATTTAATATTTTATTATTTTTTTAATTATGCAAACGACAAATAAATTTGGTTCTTTTCATTTGAGTTTTGTTCTAACATAACTTACAAATACAATTACTATCAATAACAACTATAGGGTGAAAAAATAAATTATATAAATCATTAGCTAATAACCATGTTAGCATGTTCCTTCTAATATGTAGATGCGCCTAGATTTCCAATAAATCAGCAGACTGTAAGCTAAATTAGTTTTTCTGAAAGTAAACAGAATAATTCGAATTTAATTTTGTTCAATTAAAATTTAATTTTGTTAAATATTACCTGCATAGAATATCAAGTTCAATTCTTAGTTCCAGGTTGCAGATTTATAATCTTCTTTTGTAGTTGTAGTCTTTTAGCATAAAAAGGTGTATTAAGGAGCTCGGTAATTTAATTTTAGTAACAATTCCTTTCCAAAATTTCCGCACATTGAAATCGTCTGTTAAAATTTGAACCAATCAAAGACAAAAAATAATGGGAAAGTAATGTACTATTTGGTATTATATTGATGATACTTTGCAAATTCTGGAAATAGTTAAAAATATAAATGGAAAATACATATTTTTATTATTTTCGGATATTTTTCATATTTTTAAATCCAAAAGAAAGAACTTTTTTACCATTACATAATTCAGCTCATTAGTTTATGTATCAGATATACTGCTCTCTACTTGGGTTCAAACTGAAAAAGGCAGGTAAAACAAAAATGCAATTTAATGCCAACGCCACTTCGCAGCTTCAAGGTGAATCTTCCAACAAACCCATACCGCTCTTGGTTTTAAGAAAACTAGGAGTGAAAAAAATTTATAATTTTAAAAGATCAATACGGTACCCACTTTTTTATTGCAAACATATTCTTATATATTTGATAAAATGATTGATCAATTTCACGAAATAAAATTGGTCACTAAAAGAAATGAAAAAAAAATATATATTCTATTGAAGCCGTTTAATGTAAACAGGCTTCAATGGAAAACGGTATTCACATTTCATAATTTCTTACCTTCAATAAACGTAGATTGTTTTCCATTTTTACAATACCACAAAACACAAACACAGGTAATTTCAAATGCGTTCTCTCGTATATTTTTTTCAAACCTTTACCACGTGGCCATTTGTTGTTGCACACTTTATTTATTTCAACCCTTTGCTATGATTTGTTGTTGCGTTCAAAATATTTATGCACACATTTTGAATGCAGCAGACAGAATGTCGCCATTCATGTTTTTCAATTTACGCGAAAAACAAAAACCCAACCGTTCGTTATGAGTTACTTCAACAGACTGATCTCTCCGTCATACCTTGTTGAATAAATACCCATTCTCTTGTTCTCTTTTCGCTCTTTCCATTGCTCAAAATTATTCAATTTCAATCACAAAGGTGATTGGATCAATCACATGTGTAATTGGAAACGGAAAAAATGTCAATCACGTTTGTAATTGAAAATTATTTCCGAATTGATTAACAAATTGATTGAATCAATTAATATTTTAATTGGAAACGTAACAAATATCAATTATTTTTTTAATTGGTTTTTATTCGGATTTGATTAAATAATTAATTGAATCAATTAACATATTAATTGAATCCGTTTCCAAATGCAATTAAGTGTTTAATTGAAAAAATGTTGGTCATAATTTTTTGTGTGTACCGACGAAAACATCAAAAAAATCCACAAAATGATTTTGAATGACCGTAAAATGAAGTTGATCGAGATAGTAGAGGTCTTAAAGATATCAAAGGAACGTGTTGGTCATATCATTCATCAATATTTGGATATGCGGAAGCTCTGTGTAAAATGGGTTCCGCGCGAGCTCACATTTGACCAAAAACAACAACGTGTTGATGATTCTGAGCGGTGTTTGCAGCAGTTAACTTGTAATACACCCGAGTTTTTCCGTCGATATGTGACAATGGATGAAACATGGCTCCATCACTACACTCCTGAGTCCAATCGACAGTCGGCTGAGTGGACAGCGACCAGTGAACCGTCTCCGAAGCGTGGAAAGACTCAAAAGTCTTCTGGCAAAGTAATGGCCTCTGTTTTTTGGTATTCGCATGGAATAATTTTTATCGATTATCTTGAGAAGGGAAAAACCATCAACAGTGACTATTATATGGCGTTATTGGAGCGTTTGAAGGTCGAAGACGCGGCAAAACGGCCCCATATGAAGAAGAAAAAAGTGTTGTTGAAGGAAACTATGTTGAATAATAAAAACGAGTTTTGACAAAAAAATGTGTTTTTCTTTGTTAGACCGGGGACTTATCAGCCAACCTCTTAAATGTTTGTATGTTTATTTTATAATAAAGCAACTGCATAATGTAAAGCAATTTCAACTGCATAATGTAAAGCAATTTCAACGAAATATATTCATGTGAATTCTATCGTTGAGGCTGTGATGTTGATAGCATTCTTTAACATGGTCCGACAGGAAAGTTTTAAAGTCGCAAAATCTTGGTGGCTTATTATGATTGTCCAGCTTGAAAACGTTCCCTGTAAAAGAGCAACGGCTTGGTTGTTTGTATGACACGTAACTGTTAAAAGTAAGCGTTGTCCAGATCCAAAGGCAATACACGTAGGAAGATGGGAAATTGGCTGCAGAGCACATAAAACCATTTACGGTGTTAGGTCCATACTTTTCGTTTATCGAACCAAACGTGTGTACGACAAGTATTGACATAGCATTAAAACGCAAATAAAAAGAAATTAAGTGCAGGAAATAAATTTCCATAAAGGGGAAAATGTAATTTGTTTATTGTTGTCTAAAATTTAACATTGTTTCATTAAGAAAATTAAGATTTTTATTTAAAAAATAAAAACGAAAAACAAATAAAAAAATTACAAACATGTATGGAACTAACACCGTCAATGCAACATTTGGTGTGACGCATGCCAATTTCCCATCTTCCTACGTATATTGTCTTTGTCCAGATCAACATCAACAGCTCCAACCATAAAACAAGTTCATTTGCGAAAAAAATCAAGTAACTCCGCAAGGCCACTAACCAAACTAAACAGTCGTACGTTGAGAATAGAGTACCCTCAGATAAAACAATTTTGCATTTTGACATATACGCCGAGGTGGAAATGAGCCCCATTTGTCAAGATGATTTTCCGATGAATATCCGGATTCTGTGACAGCAAAAATTATTTTTATCTCCTCTATATGTTATTGAATAGCGAATACAAATGGAGCGGCGCAGCTATGTTTTCATTAAAATCAAACAAATCTCTGTAAATTTCCAACTACTTATACGGCGTTCTCACCAAGCAAGTTTTGGGGTTTGAAATGTTTTCCCTTTATAAGCACTACAAAACGAGTCGTTTTCGCCATACTAAAAAACAAGTTCAAAACACAAGTTTTCCTCAAAAAAACGTCAATTTTAGAATGTGAACCCACCTAATTTGGAATATACCCCGAATAACATACCCTATTCAAAATATATGTCAAAATATTAAAATAAGTTTCATAGAAAAAAGGAATAAACAAAGGCTTTTAAGAACATGGACATGTGAAAATAACATAATTTTTTTCCCTCGCTCGTGGTAATTATTTGGACTTACGTTGCATATATGTGAATTTCGAGTATATGTGAATTTTTGGTTTCCATGGTAACTGTCAAACTAAAACATCTCAACCATGTGTGAACGGTGAAATGTTTTGGAAAAACGAATGAGGAAAACGAGTCGATGGGAACATAGCATTAGCTTTTGGTCTTACTTTGAGGGCATGTTTATTTAGTGTTATTAGCCCCGTTCGAGAACCCAATAATTTTTGATAATTGTAACAATTTTTTACTAGAAGTCGATCGATTACGCCAAAAAGCCGGCAAAAGAGAGCGTGAGACTACATTTGTTAGTTATCAGATTGATAAATTGCAAGTTTTTGCTAGTGTTTGATAACAACAAAACACAAGTAAAAAGTACATGTTCCGCAAGTACTAGGCTTAAAGCCTACACAGGTAGAAAAAAGGCGGTATGTGGCCATTACCGTTTGGTATTAATAAATTGATTCACGTTACCTTTTATTTTGGTACCACCCAATAAACACAGGATGAGCGTTTTTCAAATGCAACAACTTTTCAGTTTGAGGGTAAATATAATTTGCAACATAAATTCAACTTGACTTGAAATAGCTCATCTTCAATACATCTTCAAATTGTTTGCGAATCACTTCCAATTTGTCAAAATGTTGACGAAATCTTTGAAAAGGTGTAGAAGATAATATGAGAAAACTTTGACAAAACACTACCCTAAAATTCAACGAAAAAACAATGTGGTTTTCAATACTTATTTGTGCAACGAAGTTCGTCGTCAATTGCAAGAAATAAAAAAATTTTAGACATATAACCAAATAGTTTATAAAAATAGGTAAGTGAAAATAATAAATGAAATAAAACTTTAAGGAAGTCACTAAATGTAAAGGGTGATTCTTTTGAGGTTAGGATTTTCATGCATTAGTATTTGACAGATCACGTGGGATTTCAGACATGGTGTCAAAGAGAAAGATGCTCAGTATGCTTTGACATTTCATCATGAATAGACTTACTAACGAGCCACAACGTCGAATTTTCAGTGAATGGGCCCTAGAAAAGTTGGCAGAAAATCCGCTTTTTTATCGACAAATTTTGTTCAGCGATGAGGCTCATTTCTGGTTGAATGGCTACGTAAATAAGCAACATTGCCGCATTTGGAGTGAAGAGCAACCAGAAGCCGTTCAAGAACTGCCCATGCATCCCGAAAAATGCACTGTTTGGTGTGGTTTGTACGCTGGTGGAATCATTGGACCGTATTTTTTCAAAGATGCTGTTGGACGCAACGTTACGGTGAATGGCGATCGCTATCGTTCGATGCTAACAAACTTTTTGTTGCCAAAAATGGAAGAACTGAACTTGGTTGACATGTGGTTTCAACAAGATGGCGCTACATGCCACACAGCTCGCGATTCTATGGCCATTTTGAGGGAAAACTTCGGAGAACAATTTATCTCAAGAAATGGACCGGTAAGTTGGCCACCAAGATCATGCGATTTGACGCCTTTAGACTATTTTTTGTGGGGCTACGTCAAGTCTAAAGCCAGCAACTATTCCAGCTTTGGAAGACAACATTTCCGAAGAAATTCGGGCTATTCCGGCCGAAATGCTCGAAAAAGTTGCCCAAAATTGGACTTTCCGAATGGACCACCTAAGACGCAGCCGCGGTCAACATTTAAATGAAATTATCTTCAAAAAGTAAATGTCATGGACCAATCTAACGTTTCAAATAAAGAACCGATGAGATTTTGCAAATTTTATGCGTTTTTTTTTTAAAAAAAGTTATCAAGCTCTTAACAAATCACCCTTTATATCTCTTTGCAGAAAACTAAAATTATGCATTCTACTTTTTTGAAAACATTAAAAAGCTGACCGATGAAAAAATGATGGACAATTAACTGGAACTACTTCAAATAGTTTAATTGGTAAGTCAATATGAAAAATTAAATCAAGATTTTAGAGAAGTCACTAAATTTAAATCTCTTTGCAGAAAACTAAAATTATGCATTCTACTTTTTTGAAAACATTAAAAAGCTGACCGATGAAAAAATGGTGGACAATTAACTGGAACTGCTTCAAATAGTTTATAATAATTGGTACGTCAATATGAAAAATTAAATCAACACTTCAGAGAAGTCACTAAATTTAAATCTCTTTGCAGAAAAATAAAATCTTTGGATGCTACATTCTTGCAAACATTAAGAAGCTGACCAATGTAAAATGATGAATATTATTCAACCGTCGAACTGAACGGACGTGTTTTCTAATAGCGGAGTATTTCATCGTAATAAGTACTTATTACGAATTTCACGTGTGGTGGAAATAATAAACCACCATGCAGCGAAATTCAAAGTCATCCACTGGGTTGCTAACTTCAGGGCCCAGTGGACGGGTAACGACTGAAGTTATAAATTTGGGCAATGACCAAGAGTTAGGCCCAATTAGTCGACCTGTAGACGGGTCGACCGGTGGCGACACTCCGACAAGTCGAACCTTTTCTAAGGTGACGACATCAAAAGGAGGCAATCCCTCTCGAAAGAGATTCAAGGAACGAAGAAATGCTTTGTTTATCCTAAAGAAATTAGGATCAGTCGACCCAAGCACGTTGTCGGCTAAACAAAGCGATTCCTTAAAATGGGCTCAAGGAATTCTTGAAGCTGGAAAAAGGGAACGATCACCGGATGAGCTGCCATTCTCCAAAAGGGAACAACGATCGTTTGCCTCAGTTGCTAAAAGCAGCCTTGGTGCGGTATTGCATTGGACGGTATGGTTCCAAAGCAAAACTGGGGGGAAATTGAGAATGCTTTGTCTGGCGTCTACTCACAGGTGCTGGAAAAGTTTCCCGGCGCAGATCCTCGACACCAAGAGGCTGGTTTGTATAAAGGACGATTTAAGCTAGTCGCATTTGAGGACCAGAGGTCTATATAATGTTTTATAGCTGCTCTGATACTAATTGGTGAAGTTTGGGAAGGAGCTGCTCTAGAGTTAGTCGAGAAGAAAGACGTACCGGCTACTCCTAGAGCACATGCGTGGATACCTGCAAACCCTCCTGACCTTGAATCTATTTTAAATAGACTGAAAAAATGCAATCCAGATCTTCCAACAACTGATTGGAAGGTTGGCCATTTGGATGAAGTGGATGGGCCAAGACGGAATGCACTGTTTATATTTAACACTCAGTATTTGCCACATCTAGCAAAGTCTCAGGGCCGTGTTCATTATATCCAAATGAAGGTATATAAAAGCGATCAGCTAAAGGATTCAGAAATGGACAAACCTCTCTCTGATTCAGAAGTAAGCGGATCCTCTTGCGAAGTTGAGGGATATATCAAAGATGCAGACATGGATAGACACCGTATGCGAGAGGAGGTTTCTACTGCCTCAAAACTCACCAAAGTTGAACCTATGGTTATTGCGAGAGTCACCGAGATCTCTGAAGATGATATTCTTCATGACTCGATTGAAACGGCTGATGTTATGGCTGTTGAAAATCTCGTCCTACGTCCTACGGATCCTCCATCCTCTAAACGGGATCAAAGATCGTTTGCCTCAGTTGCAAAAGACAGCCTTGTGATGGCTATTATTAATAAAGGATCATTGGACGGTATGATTCCAAGGCTAAAATGGGGGGAAATTGAATACGCGATGTCTGGTGTCTACTCAGAGGTGCGAAAAAGTTTCCCGGACCAAGTCCTCGACGGCAAGATGCTGGATGGTATCAAGGACGATATAAGTTAATAGCTTTTGCGGACCAGAGGTCTATGGATTGCTTTAAAGCTGAATTGATGCTAGTTGGTGTAGTTTGGGAAGGAGTCGCTTTGGAGTTAGTAGATAAAAAAGACATACCGGCTAAACCTAGAGCACATGCATGGATACCGGCAAACCCTCCTGATCCTGAGTCAATACTAGAGAGACTAAAAGAATGTAACCCAGGTCTTCCAACCACCGATTGGAAGGTTGGTCGTTTGGATGAGGTGGATGGACCAAGACGACATGCGGTGTTTATATTAAACATAGAGTCGCTGCCACATCTAGCCCAGACCCAAGGACGTGTAAGTTATGGCTTTCATGATATCCATACGAAGGTATACAAAAGCGATCAGCCAAAGGATTCCGAAACGGACAAGCCTCCGGTAGAGTCAGCAGTAAAAAATCTCCTAGCGAAGCCGAAGGAGACATAAAACCTGCAGACTATGGCGAAAATCATATGCGGGAAGGTTCTACAGGCTCAAACCTCACCAAAGCTGAACCGCGGATTGTTGCGAGAGTCACCGAGAGGAAGCCCTTGATGACTCAATTGAAGTGGCTTATGTGACGGTGGTTGAAAATTTGGATGGTTCTACGGTTCCTCCAGATAAATCTTCACCATTGTAAGGCCGCTTGTGTTGCCTTAAAAGTTCTCCTGATGAAAGGAGACATAGATATAGTTCTTATTCAAGAACCATACATATATAAGAACAAGATCTGTGAATTAAGCACTCCGGGTTTCAAACTTTTGCATAATACCGGTAACGATATAAATCGAGCATGTATAATTGCTAAAAACGAACTAAACTTGTTTCTGCTTCCTTCATTGAGCAATGCAGACACTGTCGTAGCCAGTCTAGAGATATCCACATGCAAATATTGGGTATCTTCGGTCTACATGGGACATGATAGGGAGATGCCACCCTGTGCCGTTAAGACCTTAGTTGAGGAGTCACTAAAAACAAAGACAAAACTCATTATGGGATGCGATGCAAATGCACATCATAGTATTTGGGGAAGTAGTGATACTAATGCAAGGGGAGAGTCGCCAATAGAGTTTATTTTGCGTACTAACCTGGTAGTTTGCAATAAGGGAGATGCACCAACCTTCGTCACCAGGAACAGACAAGAGGTTTTGGAAGTCACGTTGACCTCTCCGGAACTGAATGATAAGATATCTGAGTGGCAAGTTTTGAGGGAACATATCTTCTCAGATCATCGCTACATCAGTTTCAGATTGACTGTTCGTACTTCAAAGACCATATTTCCGCCAAATGTTAGGAAAGCTGATTGGAATAGGTATAGGGAATCGTTCAATTTGATGATACCGGAAATGCCAGAGACAAATATGAGCACTGTGCTAGATATCGAACACGCAGTGGAGCGGATTACTAAGGCCTTCAACATGTCACTGAAAGCTGCTTGCCCTAGAGGAAAGCCAAGGGAAAAAAATCGGCCGCCATGGTGGACTACGGAGTTAAGTAATATGAGGAAATCCTGCAGGAAGCTCTTTAACAAAGCAAAATCCACAAGAGATCCGGAGGATTGGGACACTTACAAGATGAATCTGAGAGCATATAAACGAGAACTGAGAAGGTCTCAACAAAACTCTTGGGATGATTAGAATACGTCAGAGGCTTCCAGAATACGGAAGGTACTAGCATCCACTAACACCGCTCCAGGTTTCATTAAAACATCGGAGGGAAATTGGACAACGTCCAGTGAGGAGACGTTGGAGGTACTTTTGGACACACACTTTCCTGGAAATCAGACGGTTCAACCATGTTCTGGCGGTGTGACAGTGGCTCAGCGGTCATTTCCTATCGAGGAAATTGTGTCGGAATCTAGAATAAAATGGGCTTTAAATAGCTTTGGACCATTCAAATCCCCCGGACCTGATGGAATTACTCCGGCGGAAATACAAGCAGTGGCTGAAAGAATTATTCCCTGGTTGACGGTGATATATAAACGATGTGTAAACTTAGCATATATTCCAGAAAAGTGGAGGGAAACAAAAGTCGTCTTCATACCTAAAGCAGGAAAAGCCTCTCACTCGAGGATGATAGACATGTATCTTAGAACTAGCGTGGATTCAAGTTTGCTCTCGAAACGACAGCATGCATACTCGAAGGGCAGGTCTACTGAGACCGCATTGCATGAACTAGTCAGCTTTATTGAAAGCTCACTATCTATCAAAGAATACACAATCGTGGCGTTTCTAGACATCGAAGGGGCGTTCAATAATGTCCCTCCGAGCTCGATATTAAATGGACTGACAACTCTGAATGTTGATCCAGGTATACTTAGGCTGTTAGACGAACTTCTAATAAAGAGACGTATTTCAGCCACACTAGGGCAAGCAAACATACAAAGGTATGTGAACAGAGGCACTTCCCAAGGAGGAGTTCTATCACCTCTTCTTTGGAATAAACAACCTTCTGGTTTCCCTAGAAAAAGAAAGGATCAAAGTGGTGGCAAACGCAGATGATGTGGCGCTAGCAGTCAGGGGAAAATTCCCATCCACAATCAGAGATATTATACAGAGTGCTCTCCGGATGACTGAGAAATGGGCGAAAGATAATGGTCTTGGTGTAAATCCAGCAAAGACAGAACTAGTCATGTACTGCAAAGATCGCAAAACTCCCACGGTTAGGTCCATTTCCTTATGGGGTACTGAAGTTCCCTTTGGTGAGTGTGCAAAATACCTTGGCGTTATTTTGGACAGGAAGCTGAATTTTAGGCTTAATATTGAAGAGAGGGCGAGAAAAGCCACGGTAGCTTTGTACACGTGCAAAAAGGCAATAGGGAAAAAGTGGGGAGTAAAACCAAAAATTGTGCATTGGCTATACACGGCAGTAGTTAGACCTATAATGCTATATGGTGTTGTAGTCTGGTGGCCGGCACTCCAGAAACCGACTTATTTAGATAAAGTTCAGCGTATTGCGAGTGAGTGTTTTTCAGGCTGAAATATTGGCAATAAGAGAAGTGGTGAATTGGCTGAGAAGTAATGTTCCAACAAATATTGGCATTAATATATACTCAGACAGTCAACCTGCAATAAAATCCTTAACTCGAAAACGGCCATAGACTGCCGCAAATCTCTCAACGAGATGGCTGAGCAGTACAATATTCACCTAATATGGGTGCCTGGCCATAGAAACATACCGGGGAACTGCGAAGCAGATAAGCTAGCAAGGCTAGGAACTACCTTACATATTCCAGGGGAACCAGAATCTGTTGGTATGCCTCTGGCCACCTGCAAGCTCTTACTGCGTGAGAAGGCTGTTATGATGGCCAATATTCGATGGGAAAATTACAAGGGTTGTAACGACACCAAGCAAATATGGCCCCATTTAAACTTAAACCGCACACTAGATATGCTAGTGTTCTCAAGGCGTCAGATATCACTCCTGATATCTGCTATAACGGGTCGCTGCCTGATAGGCGAATTTGCAAAAACTATAGGTGCGAAGTATAATGACTATTGTATAAGCTGTCATGATGTGGAGGAAAAGGAATCAATTAAACGCGTCTTGTGTGAGTGTCCTGCTTTTTGTGTAAGGCGTAAGCGAATTTTAGGAGCATATAGCTTTAGATTACTGGCTGACCTTGAAAACGTTAACTTAAGCAGTTTGTTAATGTTTTTGGAGCAATCTGGTTGGTTCCACAAAAGTAAATAATAGAGAAGGTTCAGTGGTTAAGGCTAGAAGTGCCCATATGTAATAGGTACTTTTAGTTAATGTGGTATCACAATGGACTGAATAGTCTAAGTGAGCCTGAAATTTAATCGGGCTGCCCCTTAAACCTAACCTAACCTAATGAAAATAAATAAATTATTGAAATCAACAACTTCTGTATGAAAATGTGCATCACATCGTCAGTTTAATTCATATGCTATTATCAGTTTAAAATGGATATTTTGTGAATTCCTTCTGCTGGAAATCAATTCTAACACGCGGTCCAGTACGTTCCTAATTTCAAATTGCCCGCATGTTAATAAATTTTAATGCTGTTTTGTGACACCAAAAGGAAGGAAATCGAATTATCAATGCAAAAGTGTTTACTAATAATGTTTAAGATATTTAATGTTTTGTTGTTTGTTTGTTTTTTTTTTTTTTTGTTCTTACTTGTTGATATGTTTAATAAGTTTATTATTTATCAATTGGTATTGTAGTGTATTATGTAGTGTAGTGTATTATTATATATTTTATTTTGATAAAAATGAATAAATTATACAAAATTCATAGAATTTTGGCTTTGACTTTCAATTTTAAGTGGGGATATCATTCATACAAATTTAGGTTGAAAAGTATTTGCAACGATGTTAATTTTGAATTTGACTCGCATCGAAAATTGTTTGACAAATTATTGAGTAGCGATGCATTTCAATTTGAGGATAACACTTGAGGTATTATTGCTAATGTGTTGAATTTCACTGTTGAGGGTAATGTCTGTTGTTTGTTGAGAACACGATTTTCTCAACAATTTCTCAATTTCACGACAAATCTCGTAAGTCACGAATATTTTCGGAACACGACAGTTTTCGTGGCTCAATAAAATTCTGGTAATTAACGAAATTTCTCGTGACTCAAGCTATTGAAATCTTAAAATATGTAAAGGTGATTAAAATCGGTGAGCTTGAATTTAATCGTGAACGTGAATTTGTTCGTGATTGTGACTTTTTGTGTCTGTTTTACCGTGAGTGCGAATTTTGTCGTGAATATGAATTTTATTGTTAACGTGAATTTTATCTTGAGCGTGAGTTGGATCGTGAGCGTGGGTTGGATCGTGAAAGTAAATTTTTATCGGGAGCGTGATTTCGGAGAAAGTTTACTCACTCACAATCACGAACACAATTTGATTTTTACTCACGCTCACGCGCCACACATTTTTCTTTAATCCCGTTCACGCACATTCATGAGGTTTCGTTTAAATTTCATTCACGAGATTTCGTTTAAATTTCATTCACGGCTTCCCGTGAATCACGCGTGACTCACGAAAATGTTTTGTTTTTAACCCATGTCAATTTAACTGGCGGTGTAAAAAACCAAAGTATTATAAAGCGTCAATATTCGTGCTAATCCACTAGTATGTTGCCAAGAAGTGGCTTCTTTCCTTTTTACGATTCCTTCCAAATTCCCCACTGCACTGCAGATATGTTTTCCACATCATCGCCGCATTTCTCGTCACTGGGACATCCCAATTGAAGTTCAAAAATTTTTTCAAAATCATTGTTTTTCAAACCTTTTTTCTCCAGGTCTTATGTTCAAAAATATGTAATTTTACTACCACAATTGCCCAAAGTTGCCCACAGGCAACTTTTCAATTTTAAAAATTTCCCATCTGTTGTTTTTTTGCAATTCTAAGATTTGACTTCCAGAAATATTTTATTTGACATGTCCTACAATAGATTTAAAAAAACTTTCAAAATTTTAGTTGTAATTTTTGAAAAAAGTCACATGTATAAAAACCTCTTTTTAAATTCGCAAATATTTTTTTTTTTTTTTGAGGTACGTGCGTATTAATGAAAATTTTTTTGCTAATTGACAACCAAATTAGCTGATTTTTCATTCAACTTGAAGAAAACACTTGTACACACAAAAACATTATGACCAAAATTTTTTCAATTAAACACTTAATTGAATTTGGAAACGGATTCAATTAATATGTTAATTGATTCAATTAATTATTTAATCAAATTCGAATAAAAACCAATTAAAAAAATGATTGATATTTGTTACGTTTCCAATTAAAATATTAATTGATTCAATCAATTTGTTAATCAATTCGGAAATAATTTTCAATTACAAACGTGATTGACATTTTTTCCGTTTCCAATTACACATGTGATTGATCCAATCACCTTTGTGATTGAAATTGAATAATTTTGAGCAATGGAAAGAGCGAAAAGAGAACAAGAGAATGGGTATTTATTCAACAAGTTATGATGGAGAGATCAGTCTGTTGAAGTAACTCATAACGAACGGTTGGGTTTTTGTTTTTCGCGTAAATTGAAAAACATGATTGGCGACATTCTGTCTGCGGCATTCAAAATGTGTGTATAAATATTTTGAACGCAACAACAAATCATAGCAAAGGGTTGAAATAAATAAAGTGTGCAACAGCAAATGGCCACGTGGTAAAGGTTTGCAAAAAAATATATGAGAGAACGGATTTGAAATTACCTGTGTTTGTGTTTTGTGGTGTTGTAAAAATGGAAAACAATCTACGTTTATTGAAGGTAAGAAATTATGAAATGTGAATACCGTTTTCCATTGAAGCCTGTTTACATTAAACGGACTAAAATAATATATTTTTTTTCATTTCTTTTAGTGACCAATTTTATTTCGTGAAATTGACCAATCAATCCCATCAACTCCATCATTTTATCAAATATATAAGAATATGTTTGCAATAAAAAAGTGGGTACCGTATTGATCTTTTAAAATTATAAATTTTTTTCACTCCTAGTTTTCTTAAAACCAAGAGCGGTATGGGCTTGTTGGAAGATTCACCTTGAAGTTGCGAAGTGGCGTTGGCATTAAATTGCATTTTTGTTTTACCTGCCTTTTTCAGTTTGAACCCAAGTAGAGAGCAGTATATCTGGTATATAAACTAATGGGCTGAATTATGTAATGGTAAAAAAGTTCTTTCTTTTGGATTTAAAAATATGAAAAATATACGAAAATAATAAAAATATTTATTTTCCATTTATATTTTTTTCTATTTCCAGAATTTGCAAAGTATCATCAATATAATACCAAATATTACATTGCTTTCCCATTATTTTTGTCTTTGATTGGTTCAAATTTTAATAGACGATTTTAATGTGTGGAAATTTTGGAAAGGAATTGTTACTAAAATTAAATTACCGAGCTCCTTAATACACCTTTTTATGCTAAAAGACTACAACTGCAAAAGAAGATCTGCAACCTGGAACTAAGAATTGAACTTGATATTCTATGCAGGTAATATTTAACAAAATTAACTTTTAATTGAACAAAATTAAATTCGAATTATTCTGTTTACTTTCAGAAAAACTAATTTAGCTTACAGTCTGCTGATTTATTGGAAATCTAGGCGCATCTACATATTAGAAGGAAAATGCTAACATGGTTATTATTATAAGGAAGGTAATGATTTATATAATTTTTTAACCCTATAGTTGTTATTGATAGTAATTGTATTTGTAAGTTATGTTAGAACAAAACACAAATGAAAAGAACCAAATTTATTTGTCTATTGCATAACTAAAAAAATAATAAAATATAAAATATTATAAGAAACACATATTTTCTTATTATACAATTATTTTTCGAGCTTTATGGACAGATATAGATTAAGGAACATGGTTAATAGAGCCATTTTCTTTTATTTCAAATAAAACTAAATGCGGTTTTGGGGTCGCAATATATAAAATTTTTGATCGAAATTTATAACCAATTTCAATTAATTATTTAATTGAATGAATCAAATAGTTGGTTGATTTTTGTCGCGAAATTAATTAAAATTTTAATTGATTCAATTAAAACTGTGATTGAATTTTATGTTAAAAATCAATCACGTTTTTAATTGATTCAATCACACAATTAATTGATTCCGTTACAAAAGTCAATTAAATTTTTAATTGAAAATCGTGTTGGTTTTCAATCAAAATGGGTGATTGATACTATCATTTTCGTGATTGAAGACATTTCAATTAAAAAAATGATTGAATCCGCGATTTTCGTGATTGAAATCAAAAAAAATTTTTTTGTGTGTAGCTTTCGATACCGTTACAGTTTTATGAACAAAAACAAAAACAACACTGACAGTGAGTCTCAAAACACAAAAAGTTGCCCACAGGCAACTTTAGGGTCGATAGGGTTAATTTAGTGTTTTGGTGAAAAAACCGAACATAGTACTCACCTTTAATTAGATGCGCAACTGACATACAAAACCTTCCAAATACAACAACAGCCGACTTGAGGGATGCAGTACCTGAATTGCGACATGGAGCTGAATTGGCAATATTTTGTATGTATGTTATGTATTAAATGAAGTACGTAACAAAGACATTTTACTTTAATTATTAAACCAATACCATTTAGGTATTATTTAGTAATGCCGCACTGTTTATACATCAATAACTTTTTAGTATAAATAATAGTACCGCTTAGGTATTATTTTCAATGCCATATTGGTACTTTCATAATACCGAATGGTACTTTCATCCTTTGCGTACCGCCTGTATCATTCGGTATTGATATTGTACCATACGGGGTTGGCTAACTATCAATAACGTACGGTATCGATTTGAGCCCGTATGGTAATAATTTTTCTATGGGTGTAGTACTAAGATCGCGTTTTCGCACGAAAAACTGTTATAGTCCATATAAAAAACGTTAGCGCGGAATAAATGCGAAATCTTTGTTTTGAGTATTTTTAGACATAACCCTGGATTTTTCGCTCGAAGAAATAGGCAGGCATATTATTTCGCATAAATAAGATAACATCCCTGGGTTTGAGACCGTATTTACAGAGATAGATGAAGATATTCGTTTTTCGCAGAAACGAACTTAGTACTAAGCATTATACTGGGAGCTAAAAAAAATGATTACGTTTAATGTTTTAGAACCTCAAATTTTGAATATATAAATAGTTACTGGATTGCATTGGGGTACTTTTCAGTAATTTTAAGCCAAGGGAGTAAAATTCACTTTTACTCTCTTGCTAGTTTTTACTGGATAATTATTGCTAGAAAAGTACACGAAAAGACCTATTGTTGGTGATGTCAACGTCGATATGCCAAACGCTTAGAATTTAATGAAAAAATTGGTTAAAATTATTTTGTGTTGTTTTGGAACATATTTTCCAAAATTTCTTTTATTACGGAAATTATATTTGGTAAGTATTGCATTTGTCATTTAAGAAATTTGGCATTCCTTTTATAGTCCTTTCGTTTTTAATAATTTTTAGATTGGAAAATTAATATTATACATTGATATATGGGATCAACCGTCGTGCAATGTTTCATACCCGCTTTGCATACAAACGGTTATGGATTCAATCCCAGTTTCGACCAAACACCATAAAGTTTTGCAACGGTGGATTACTTCCCCAGTAATGCTGGTGACATATCTGAGTGTTTCATCGCGATGGCAAATGATGTTCAGGCTCGGCTATAAAAAGGAGATTTTTATAGAATCGGGCAGCACTCAGTGACAAGAGAGAAGTTCAACACTGCGATATCATATATAGTCAAAGTGAGCCTATAGCTAACCTAAACTGTACCCGAATGTATCACAATTGACAAAGTTCACATTAAATGTGAGTATTAAAACCAGGATAACATGACAACTTTGCTATTTTAGCGAAATAATGCAAACTAAGTACGCCTTTAAGAGAATTATGTATGCTTTTAGTATAAATCAATTTGATTTTTTGCTAAAGTACCTACAAAATAAAATTTTTGTCATGTACATTTGATTAATTCGAAAATAGAGGTTACATTTTTATATGGAAAACTTTTTGAGATACACTTAAATTATCTAAGAACCACATTTGTTCGTCTCAATACCTTGCATTTAGGTACCAATAATGATAGGTTAGGTTAGGTTATGTGGCAGCCCGATGTATCAGGCTCACTTAGACTATTCAGTCCATTGTGATACCACAGTGGTGAACTTCTCTCTTATCACTGAGTGCTGCCCGATTCTATGTTAAGCTCAATGACAAGGGACCTCCGTTTTATAGCCGAGTCCGAACGGCGTTCCACATTGCAGTGAAACCATTTAGAGAAGCTTTGAAACCCTCAGAAATGTCACCAGCATTACCGCTCAAAAACGTTTTGGTGTTTGGTCGAAGCATACACACAAAAAATTATCACCGAAATTTTTTCAATTAAACACTTAATTGAATTTGGAAACGGATTCAATTAATATGTTAATTGATTCAATTAATTATTTAATCAAATCCGAATAAAATCCAATTAAAAAATGATTGATATTTATTACGTTTCCAATTAAATTATTAATTGATTCAATCAATTAATTAATCAATTCGGAAATAATTTTCAATTACAAAAGTGAGTGAAATTTTTTCCGTTCCCAATTAAACATGTGATTGATTCAATCACCTTTGTTTTGAGCAATGGAGAGAAAGAGCAAAAAGAGAACAAGAGAATGTGAATTTTTTTCAACAACATGTGATGGAGAGATCAGTCTGTGGAAGTAGCTCGTAACAAGGCCGTATTCAGGGGGGGGGGGGGATGAGGGGGATCAAACCCCCCCCGAAATGAATGAATATTTTTATATAAATAAATATATATTTTTAGCTGCATAGAAAAATCTTATCGAAGATGTTGAAGAAAATCTGGAGGTTTTATTTTGAAAAACGCTTACCTATAAAACTTGCACAAATCATGGAATACTAGTTGAAAAGCCCGTCAAACGAGGTCGAAAAAAACAAATTGTTTTTGTTCTCGCACCACAAATTTAATTTTTGGAATTTCTGCTTTTAATGTGTGTTTGTTGTTCTTTTTGTGAACATGACTCGCTTTGTTTGGCCATAGAACAACAACGAAACAGCCAAACACACGTGTGTAAATGAAATGGAGCAAAACCTGCGAAAAGAACCTGCCTAATTTAGCGATGGAAGCAATAAAGAGATATTTCCAAACGTGCATATTTTAAAAATTTTGGTCACTTTGCCAGTTTTGATCGGAAAGGTACTTGTTACTAAATTTCAACAAAAATTTCACTTGAATATTATTGTCAAGAGACTGAATTTTAAAGAAAATACAATTTTGACAAAATTTTCTATATAAATAAAATTTTGCAAAAAAATTCTATAGAAATAAAATTTTCCATTCGTTTTGTTTTGTTATTGTTGGTTTTGATCTTTAAGCATTGTTGTTTTTTTGTTGCAGCTTAAAACCATACATTGACTAAACTATAAGTGTAGTTTAACCAACAGAGGAAAATAATGTTTGTCAAATTTTTTTGGGCAAAGACCTATAGACTGCAAGATGGTTGGATGGTTTCGGAATTACCACATTCCTTATCAGCATCCTCTATTTGCAGCAAAACTATCAACCAATTATCAGAATAAATTCAGGCAGTTCATTAAACCCAACAATGAACCACACTTGAACCCTCCGAAAAAAGGTTTTGTATGATAGCCGGCTTATGCCGAAATAATTTTGCAAAAAAATTCTATAGAAAAAAAATTTTGCAAAATTTTTTCTATAGAAATAAAATTTTGCAAAAATTTCCTATAGAAATAAAATTTTTACAAAATTTTCAATTGAAATAAAACGTTGACAAAATTTTCTATAAAAATAAAATTTTGCAAAAATTCTATATAGAAATAAAATGTTGACAACATTTTCTACCGAAATAAAAAATCGATAATATAGAATCGCATACTTTTTTCGACTACAACTTTCTTGAAGTTCAATAAAATCCTGTTTTTGACTATGTCTATTACAAAATCGAGATTTTCTTCCCACATGAACATGTCTGTTTTGCCATATTTGTAAAAGACTATTAGCAAATAAGGTTGATAAAAACTTTCTCAAAATATTAAAATATTTTGTCAAAGCTATTGTACCATAAATCTGATATCGACTCAAAAATGTCTACACAAAAGGTACTAAGCGGGGGTACTACGTTGCTGACCGGTGTGAAAAAGTTTTGAAAAAGTACTATAGTACTGCATTTTCTATCCCTGCAGTTACTACGTGCTCATCCGAACGTTCATTTTCAACAATGAAGAGATTCATGGCTGAACAAGAAGGTTAAATCATGGGGCCATATGATTACAATTTTTTTATTTCGACCAAATTTTAAGATGTCAAAATCATATGTTTATGGTGATTGCAGCTCTCCAAATGACACTGCATAGCAAATGCATCTCAAACAAACTCGCGCATTCATAGCTGGAGAATTGTTCAAAGATGACTTGAGTATCTTGATAACATATTCCAGACCCAAAATACCACGCACATCAGTTTTTAAACTGCATCATAAACTGTTTTTGTTAATAGATGGCGAATATACATTTGACTGGCCTCCATTATTAACTTTGGTCTCATATCGGCGTTCCTCGGATGAATTATCCACTTCACAATAACTCATAGGTGACGCAATTAAATTTGAACCTTTATTTTTCTCTGGATTTGAATTATTTTTTCAGGACAATTGAAGGAATAAATAATTGCCACTTTTACCAATGCCATACGATTCTTTTATCAGCTGATTTTGACTTCTTAAAATTGTAAACATCATATTGAAATTTGTTGTTTTTGTTATCGTGATTCAACCTCCTTATTCAGCCATGGAAGAGATTAAAGACGTATCTTAGAAATTCGACTAGCGAGAGTAGACTCAAAGGATTGGCATTAATGTCGGTTCATCGCCGAATAAATGTGCCGACTGAAGAAGTCATTGATTTATTTGCTGCCCAAAAAGCCCGTCGGTTCAATTTAATATTATAAAACCAGTAAGGAAAGTCTAAAGTCGGGCGGGGCCGACTATATTATACCCTGCACCACTTTGTAGATCTAAATTTTCGATACCATATCACATCCGTCAAATGTGTTGGGGGCTATATATAAAGGTCTGTCCCAAATACATACACTGAAAAAAAAGCATACTCGGTTCCAAAGATTTTGTCTTTACTTTAAAAAAATTGGTATTGATTCCGAGCCAAAGAAGCGGAGAATACAAGTAAGGATACTTTTATGACAAATTTCTCTTTTAAATTTAGGTTTTGTGCACTTGCTTCTAGGAAGCAAATTTTAATTTTTCGCCTTTAAAAACGAGTTAACGGCAACTTTAATTTCCAAATTAGAACTCGACTTCCAGTAGAAATTATGCTATGTTTGAAGTAAAAAACTTCTTTAAAATAAAGTTTTGAAAAACATGTCCTATATTTGAACGATTTTTTGCTTTGTAGTCAAGATGCAAAAAGACAACAAATTTAAAGACAATTTCATTAAATTTAAAGAATTTTTCTGAATTATTAAAGTCAAGTTGGCCTTAGCCTATAAATTTTTTCTTTCATGTTAAGATACCCATTTTTAAGTCAAATCACTTAATTATAAGGACGATACGACTTCATTTAAAAGTTTATCGACTTTTGGACAAGGAAAATAACTTTATTTTAGAGAAATGCGTCTTCTATGCTAAGCAAAATTTGTATTCGTATTTTAAAGACATGAAATCTTTGACCTCACGACAATATTTTTTTCAGTGTACATTTAAATATCACTCGATCTGGAAGAATTTGATAGACTTCTACAAAATCTATAGACTCAAAATTTAAGTCGGCTAATGCAAATGTGGGCAAATGAGTGTAAATCGGGCGAAAGCTATATATGGGAGCTATATCTAAATCTGAACCAATTTGGCTGATATTTTGCAAGTTTTTCGAGACTCATAAAATATTCGGATGTACGGAATTTGAGGAAGATCGGTTGATATACACGCCAATTATGACCAGATCGGTGAAAAATATATATGGCAGCTATATCTAAATCTGAACCGATTTTTTCCAAAATCAATAGGGATCGTCTTTGAGCCGAAACAGGACCCTATACCAAATTTTCCGACAATCGGACTAAAACTGCGAGCTGTACTTTGCACACAAAAATACATCAACAGACAGACAGACAGACAGACGGACATCGCTAAATCGACTCAGAATTTAATTCTAAGCCGATCCGTATACTAAAAGGTTGGTCTATGATTACTCCTTCTTGGCGTTACATACAAATGCACAAACTTATTATACCCTGTACCACAGTAGTGGTGAAGGGTATAAATATTGTATACATACCTATGCATAATTAAAATTTTCTACACATGAGATTATATGAATATTTTTTTTTTAAGTTGTTTTTTAGGACACAAATCTTGAAATTTTGCGTCCCTCTGTTGAAGTTGTAGATCTTTGAAGTAAGGCAAATGTTCCTTAAACTAAAGAACAACGTTTTTAATTTAAAGAAATCGTCTTTAACTCAACTGATATAACATATTGAGATTTTAAATTTAAGATCACAACGCTTCAAATATAGGCTAAGACTTATTTTAAGGATTTGCATCTTTGGTTTAAAGTTTTTTTAGCATTAAGAAAACAGTTTTTACTTTGACGTACTTGGCATAGTTTGGATTTTGAAACTGGAATTTGTTTGTACATGAATACCTTTATTAATATATCGCAGAGAATAAAAATTCGATGAATGAGATCTGTATCCAATTTTAATTTTATCGATCCTAGATTTAAAGCCAGGAGGTCCGTAAAAAATTTCTTTATTCTAAAGAAGCAGCATCTTTGGCTCGGAATCAATACCAAAATCCTTAAAGGAAGGTCAAAATCTTTAGATCCAAGTAAACTTTTTTTTTTTGAATGTAGTTATTCTGTTTACTTTCAGAAAAACAAAGTTAGCTTACAGTTTGCTGGCTTATTGGAAATCTAGGCGCATCTACATATTAGAAGGAATATGCTGACATGGTTTTATGATAAGGAAGATAATGATTTATACCGTTTATATTTTCGCCCTTTGGTTGTTATTGATAGTAATTGTATGAGTAAGTTATGTTAGAACAAAACACACAAATGACAAGAACCAAATTTTGTCTATTGCATAATTCACAAAAATAAAATATTGAATATGTTTTATAAGAAAACCAATTTTTCTTTTATCTCAAATAAAACTAAATAAGATTTTGGGGGCGCAATATATAATTTTTTGATTGAAATTCCCAATTTCAATTAATTTTTTAATTTAATCAGTCAAATAGTTGATAGACTTTTGTCGCGAAATTAATTAAAATTTCAATTGATTCAATTAAAACATTGAAAAACCAATCACTGTTTTAATTGATTCAATCACACTATTAATTAATTCCGTGCCAAAAGTCAATTAAATTTTTAATTGCAAATCGTGTTGGTTTTCAATCAAAATGGGTGATTGATACTATCATTTTCGTGATTGACGACATTTCAATTAAAAAAATTAAAAATTCTGTGTGTAGTACTAAGATCACGTTTTCGCAGGAAAAACTGTTATACTCCATATAAAAAACGTTAGCGCGGAATAAATGCGAAATCTGTGTTTTGAGTATATTCAGACACATATTTATACAACCCTGGATTTTTCGTACGAAAAAATAGACAGGTATATTATTGCGCATAAATAAGTTAACATCCCTGATTTGGAGACCCTATTTACAGAGATAGATGAAGATATCCGTTTTTTGCAGAAGCGAACTTAGTACATTAGCTGTACATTAGAACTTGTTAGTATATTAGAACTAGTAGCATTAGCTGTAAAAAATGTTTGCTGAAACAACTACATGCTACTGCTGTCCCTTTTTCAGCAAACAAAAACGGCTGTTTTAGCAAACATGTTTGCTATTATAAGTAACAAAATTTTTTGGGTGTATTATCCTTTGGATCATCTAATGGCAAAATCCTTTTAAGTGGTAAGGCAGAAGAATGGTATTGGGAATTCATTAAACAGAATGAAAATCCTACATACTCTCTACTAGAAGTATCTCTACGACAAGAATTTACAGCCTGTTTCTGTATGTCGAATAGGGTCTCCAATTCAGCGATTGGGAGCCACCGTGGTGCAATGGTTAGCATGCCCGCCTTGCATACACAAGGTATACACGATTCCTGCTACGACCGAACACCAAAAAGTTTTTCGGCGGTGGATTATCCCACCTCAGTAATGCTGGTGACATTTCTGAGGGTTTCAAAGCTTCTCTAAGTGGTTTCACTGGAATGTGGATCGCCGTACGGACTCGGCTTTAAAAAGGAGGTCCCTTGTCATTGAGCTTAACATGGAATCGGGCAGCACTCAGTGATAAGAGAGAAGTTCACCACTGTGGTATCACAATGGACTGAATAGTCTAAGTGAGCCTGATACATCGGGCTGCCACATAACCTAACGAAGGGATGTTAACCTATTTATTCGAAATAATATACCTGCCTAATTTTTCGTGCGAAAAATCCAGGGTTGTATAAATGTGTCTGAATATGCTCAAAACAAAGATTTCGCATTTATTCCGTGCTAACTTCTTTTATATGCACCCTTATTCCTGAAGTCGCTCTCCCTCTCGCCGTCGCTTTTTGTCGTCTGTCGCTTTTAAGTCGTCTCGTGATTCATTTGGTATTCCTGTGAAGTGGCGACGGCGAGACGACGATAACTTTTTGAACCAATTACAATACTCGGTAAAAAAGACCGACCCCAATAAACACAAACGTTTGAAAAATGCTAAATTTCAACAATTTTTCAAACATTTTTTCAAAGGATTAGGGTAATATTCAAGTTGAGAAATTGTTGAGAAAATCGTGTTCTCAACAAAAAACAGACATTACCCTCAACAGTAAAATTCAACACATTAGTAATAATTTCTCAAGTGTTATTCTCAAATTGAAATGCATCACTACTCAATAATTTCTCAAACTATTTTCGATGCTAGTCAAATTAAAAATTAACATTGCTGCAAATACTATTCAACCAAAATTTGTATTAATGATATCCCCACTTCTAATTGAAAGTCAAAGCCAAAATTCTATGAATTTTGTATAATATATTTATTTTCGTCAAAATTAAATATATTATAATACACTACACTACATAATACACTACAATACTAATTGACAAATAAATATCTCATTTAACATATCAACAAATAAGAACAAAACTTTAAATATCTTAAACATTATTTATAGACACTTTTGCATAGATAATTCGATTTCCTTCCTATTGGAATTGGAATTCACATAATATCCATTTTAAGCTGAAAATATGATGTAAATTAAACTGACAATGGGATCCACATTTTCATCCGGAAGTTAATGATATGGAATAATATCAAATTTTTATAATTTTAATTGGTTGCTCTTTGAAATATTTCTTTTTTTCTTGTCGATAAGCCACTCATTTTTCATCGGTCAGCTTCTTCATGTTTGCAAGAATCCAAAGATTTTAGTTTTCTGCAAAGAGATTTAAATTTAGTGACTTCTCTAAAATGTTGATTTAATTTTTCATATTGACTTACCAATTAATCTATTTGAAGTAGTTCCAGTTAATTGTCCATCATTTTTTCATCGGTCAGCTTTTTAATGTTTTCAAGAACGAAGAATCCATAATTTTAATTTTCGGCAAAGAGATATACATTTAGTGACTTCCTTAAAATTTTATTTCATTTTTATACCCTCCATCATAGGATGGGGGTATATTAACTTTGTCATTCCGTTTGTAACACATCGAAATATTGCTCTAAGACCCCATAAAGTATATATATTCTGGGTCGTGGTGAAATTCTGAGTCGATCTAAGCATGTCCGTCCGTCCGTCCGTCTGTTGAAATCACGCTAACTTCCGAACGAAACAAGCTATCGACTTGAAACTTGGCACAAGTAGTTGTTATCGATGTAGGTCGGATGGTATTGAAAATGGGACATATCGGTTCACTTTTACGTATAGCCCCCATATAAAGGGACCCTCAGATTTGGCTTGTGGAGCCTCTAACAGAAGCATATTTCATCCGATCCGGCTGAAATTTGGTACATGGTGTTGGTATATGGTCTCTAACAATCATGCAAAAATTGGTCCATATCGGTCCATAATTATATATAGCCCCCATATAAACCGATCCCCAGATTTAGCTTGCGGAGCCTAAAAGGGAGGTAAATTTCATCCGATCCGGCTGAAATTTGGTACATGGTGTTGGTATATGGCCTCTAACAACCATGCAAAAATTGGTCCACATCCGTCCATAATTATATATAGCCCCCATATAAACCGATCCCCAGATTTGGCTTGCGGAGCCTCAAAGAGAAGAAAATTTCATCCGATCCGGCTGAAATTTGGTACATGATGTTGGTATATGGTCTCTAACAACCATGCAAAAATTGGTCCATATCGGTCCTTAATTATATATAGCCCCCATATAAACCGATCCCCAGATTTGGCTTGTGGAGCCTCTAAGAGAAGCATATTTCATCCGATCCGGCTGAAATTTGGTACATGGTGTCGGTATATGGTCTCTAACAATCATGCAAAAATTGGTCCACATCGGTCCATAATTATATATAGCCCCCATATAAACCGATCCCCAGATTTGGCTTGCGGAGCCTAAAAGGGAGGTAAATTTCATCCGATCCGGCTGAAATTTGGTACATGATGTTGGTATATGGTCTCTAACAACCATGCAAAAATTGGTCCACATCGGTCCATAATTATATATAGACCCCATATAAACCGATCTCCAGATTTGGCTTGCGAAGCCTCAAAAAGAAGCAAATTTCATCCGATCCGCCTGAAATTTAGTACATGATATTGGTATATGGTCTCTAACAACCATGCAAAAATTGGTCCACATCGTTTCATAATTATATATAGCCCCCATATAAACCGATCCCCAGATTTGGCTTGCGAAGTCTCCAAGAGAAGCAAATTTCATCCAATCCGGTTGTAATTTGGAATATGGTGTTAGTATATGATCTTTAACAACCGTGCCAGAATTGGTCCATATCGGTCCATAATTATATATAGCCCCCATATAAAACGTTCTCCAGATTTGACCTCCGGAGCCTCTTGGAGGAGCAAAATTCATCCGATCCGATTCAAATTAGGAACGTGGTGTTAGTATATGGTCGCTAACAACCATACCAAAATGGTTGCCACTAGAGCCAAAAATAATCTACCAAAATTTTATTTGTATAGAAAATTTTGTCAAAAATTTTATTTCTATAGAAAATTTTGTCAAAATTTTATTTCTAGAGAAAATTTTGTTAACATTTTATTCGGTTCATCATAAAATTTTCATCATTGTCAAAATTTTATTTCTATAGAAAATTTTGTTCAAATTTTATTCGGTTCATAATCATGGTTGCCACTCGAGCCAAAAATAATCTACCAAGATTTTATTTCTATAGAATATTTTGTCAAAAGTTTATTTCTATAGAAAATTTTGTTAAAATTTTAGTTCTGTAGAAATGTTTGTCAACATTTTCTTTCCATAGAAAATTTTGTCAAAATTTTTATTTCTATAGAAAATTTTGTTAAAATTTTATTTCTGTAGAAAATTTTGTCAAAATTTTATGTCTACTTTGTCAAACTGAATTATATACGTATTGGATCGATCTTTTTTGATTTAATATATACCACGTATGAACTTACATACAATTTAGAAGATGGTGTTAGGAGGTTTTAAGATACCTTGACATCGGCAAGCGTTACCGCAACTTAAGTAATTCGATTGTGGATGGCAGTGTATAGAAGAAGTTTCTACTCAATCCATGATGGAGGGTACATAAGCTTCGGCCTGGCCGAACTTACGGCCGTATATACTTGTTTTATTTTCACTTACCTATTATTATAAAATATTTGGTGTTATTTGTGTAAAATTTTCCATTTTTTATTTCTTCCAATTGACCAACTTCGTTGCACAAAGAAGTATTAAAAACCACATGGTTTTTTCGTTGCATTTAGGGTAGTGTTTTGTCAAAGTTTTCTCATATTATCTTCAACACCTTTTCAAAGATTTCGTCAACATTTTGGCAAATTGGAAGTAATTCACAAACAATTTGAAGATGTATTGAAGTTGAGCTGTTTTCAAGTCAAGTTGAATTTATGTTGAAAATTACATTTACCCTCAAACTGAAAAGTTGTTGCATTTGAAAAACGCTCATCCTGTGTTTATTGTACATCACTAGAAAACAATCAGCTGATGTGCAAAAAATGAATTTTAATTTTTTCGGTTTAAAATATTTTTATTTCTGACGCAATTCTTTGTCGGAAAATCAAGAAAAAAATATTTAATTTGACGCGGGAAAAAATGTGGATATATATCGAAGGGCAGTAAAAGCTTCCGAAACTATAAAAATGGCGACGACGCTGAGATCAATTGCACAAGGATCATCGTGAAAGAAAACAATCAGCTAATGTGCAAAACTGAATTTTAATTATTTGCTTTTAAAAATAATAAATTATAAATTTGACTCGGGAAATGATTTACATTAAGGGCGTTTTCGTTTCGCAAAAAATATGTTGCCTTGGTGTTACACTACATTTTCCCTCATTGCATTTTCGACCAAATTATAGTGTCATTTCAAAGTTATTGTTAATTCATAATAATGTGAGGGATGCAGGATCCAAAATCTATGACAGTATCATTTATATTTAGCAATCAACTTCGAGAATGTTGCATCTTTTTCCCCAATCGAAATCGCCATAAGTTTGGTGCTAAATAAAATACATTGGCCTTGAAGGGTTTCTACTAAAAATAAATGGAAAAATCAACACTTTTTAATTGTTTTCTTTTCTATGATGTGAATGTGATGACCATAACTGCTATATATACAGATCAGTTTGGTATAAATAGTGCATTTTTATATCAATAAATTTGTGTTCGTGGTCAGCTCAGAACATGAGTTCCTCAAATAAATACTTGAACAATATAGATTTTTTTAATAATAGTTACAGCTTTTCTACCATTTGTTACAATTTGTCTCTAATGTTCAAAGGCATTGAACGTTGGAGTCAGTCAAGCTCATCTAATGGCTGATCTCTAGTTCATTTTTTTTTTCATTTTTTTGTTTTTGTAATTATTGAAGATTAGTCACTTTACCTCTTACCAATTTCCATTTTTATACCCTGCGCCACACTGTGGAACAGGGTATTATAAGTTAGTGCATATGTTTGTAACACCCAGAAAGAGACGAGATAGACACATGGTTTCTTTGGCAATAATGCTCAGGGTGGGTCCCTGAGTCGATATAACCATGTCCGTCCGTCCGTCTGTCTGTGAACACATTTTTGTGATCAAAGTCTAAGTCGCAATTTAAGTCCAATCGCCTTCAAATTTGGCACATGTCCCTAATTTGGGTCAGAATAGAAGCCCATTGATTTAGGAAAAAATCGGTTCAGATTTAAGGTGGGTATTAAGTTCGAGTTTAGCCGCTAAACACGTCATTTTTTCACGATTACTTTTCTTTAATCATCCATTTTAAGGAATACAAACTTTGTGAACATTTGCTTTGGGCTTTTCCCCATCAAGTTATAATAAAATTTGCAACAAATATGTATAATTTCATGCATTTTTCTTACTGATTTAGTTTTCACATTAGCGATTTTAGCGGCTAAACTCGAACTTAATACACACCTTTAGATATAGCTCCCATATATATCTTTCGCCCGATATGCACTAATATGGACCCAGCAGCCAGAGTTTTATACCGATTTGCTTGAAGTTGAGAATTTTATTGAAATCGGTTCAGATTTAGATATAGCCCCCATATATATATATATATATATATATATATATATATATATATATATATATATATATATATATATATATATATATATATATATATATATATATATATATATATATATATATATATATATATATATATATATATATATATATATATATATATATATATATATATATATATATATATATATATATATATATATATATATATATATATATATATATATATATATATATATATATATATATATATATATATATATATATATATATATATATATATATATATATATTTCGCCCGATATGGACTTATATGGCGCCAGGCGCCAGATTTTTGGCCGAATTTGGTTGAAACTTTGCACTAGGAGTACAATTAGTAGTATAGTCAAGTGTGCAAAATTTGATTAAAATCGGTTCAGATTTAGATATAGCTCCCATATATATGTTTCGCCGGATATGGACTAATATGGTCCTAAAAGCCAGAGTTTTGGCCCAATTTAGTTGAAATTTTGCACAGGGAGTAGAACTAGCATTGTAGCTATGCGTGCCAAATTTGGTTGACATCGGTTCAGATTTAGATATAGCTCCCATATATATGCTTTTCTGATTTCGACAAAAATGGTCAAAATACCAACATTTTCCTTGTTAAATCGCCACTGCTTAGTCGAAAAGTTGTAAAAATGACTCTAATTTTCCTAAACTTCTAATACATATATATCGAGCGATAAATCATAAAAAACTTTTGCGAAGTTTCCTTAAAATTGCTTCAGATTTAAATGTTTCCCATATTTTTTTTTTACTAACATTGTGTTCCACCCTAGTGCATTAGTCTATAGATTTTGTAGAAGTCTATCAAATTCTGTCCAGGGGCCAAATCACCGCATTCGTCATCGAGTTCTGTTTCGTATAGAGAAACATTTCGATCGCATTAAATTTTTGGATCACCGCATTCGATCGTAATTTATTTTGTCTACTACTTTTTTTTACATTGCTGTAAACATATGGTAATAAGAAATTGAAAGAGAGTAATATTTCAAAATAATGTTTTGTTATCAAATTGTTATTTCTGAGATATTTATATTGTTTTTGTGTGTTAAAATATATGTGTAAAAATATATTATGAATCCAAGTGTTTTTTCTTCGTTTTCGGATTCAGACGATGAGTACAAAGTGGCATTAATAAGGAAAAATATTCGTGACAAAAGCAGTCCTTTAGCATTGCCTTAATTGTGTTTTTAACATCCATAGATTTAAAAGACGTTTTCATATGTCAAAAGAAGCTTTTAAATATGTTCTTGAAAAAATAAGTTTTTTTGAAGCGGCTACTGAGCATTCCTTTCTTTGATCCGATTCCCTAAATGCAAGTAATATATTTTCTTAGATGTATTTTGCCAAAATGGAATAATAATTACATTTTCACCAACTTTTTTCTTTTTGTTTGCCTTTTTTCTGCTCAAAAATCACTACATACTTCGTTTTCGATAGCATGCTACCTATCGTGTTCAATTTCGAGTAGAAACAATTCGATAACGACTGCGGTGATCCGCGTAAACTACATTACGAAGACGAAGTACTCGATTTCGACTGCGGTGATTTGGCCCCAGATCGAGTGATATTTAAATGTATGTATTTGGGACAAACCTTTATATATAGCCCCCAACACATTTGACGGATGTAATATGGTATCAAAAATTTAGATCTACAAAGTGGTGCAGGGTATAATATAGTCGGCCCCGCCCGACTTTAGACTTTCCTTAAAATAGTGTAAGAATTCATAAAATTGTACAAATCATTTAAATTTTGTCGAAAAAAATGCTAAATCCAATCTGAAAAAATTCTCAATTTTTGAAAATATTTGAGGTCAAACTTTTCTGACAAGCTTTAGAATCCATTAAAAATTAAAAAAAAAATAAAAATTATTTTTTGACAATATATCACAGAATTTTTTAATTTACATTGAATTCGGATCACACCTAAAGAAGTGATGCAAATTCAGTGCAACGGCTGTTGAAATGGAGAACTTCCGTCCTATGAAAATTCATCGCTTCTGCGTCAATTTTGCACCACTTCCGGATCCAAAAAGAGCATTTTCATTACTTTTTTGGCGACGCTTTTTTCCTGGGAAGTTAATGCTTAGTACTAAGTTCATTTCTACGAACAACTAATATCTTCATCTACCTTTGTAAATAGGATTCAAATCCAGGGATGTTAACTTATTTATGCGAAATAATATACCTGCCTATTTTTTCGTGCGAAAAATCCAGTGTTGTGTAAATATATGTTTGAAAATGTTCAAAACTAAAATTTCGCATTTATTCCGCGCTAACGTTTTTTATATAGAGTATAACAGTTTTTCAAAAAATCTTAAACTGAAAGCAGTTAGGAATAGTTCATTAACTAGAATAAGGCATGGAATTTTACTAATACTGTTTTCTTCGCTGGGTATAAGAATTTACTACTGAACAAGAAAATTTTATTCACGGATAACAAAGCATTCGTAAAAATAAACAAAAACCGAACTAAAACCAAGTTTCCTCAAATTTAGTAAAATTTCTTATAAAGTGATAAGTCTGACTTCCTTTATTATAGAAAGCTTATATAGAAAGCTTACGAATAACACTTGGCATAGAAAAATATTTTAGTTCATTCGTACTAAGAAGTATTCAATCCTTTCAAAACTGAAGGAAACACACTTGTTAGAATATAGGAAAATTTCCTACATTTCTTTTATCTACCTGTAATCGATACCTGTCATCGATGTAATCGGTATGTTTGCGGGTGGGTTGTTTTTTTAGTTGGAATCGCGTTGTTATACGGAGAGATTGTTAAAAAATAATGTAGTAAAAAAACAAATAAAATATATAAAATATTTGTTATTTTAAATTAGTGAGAAAAATGTTCGTTTTTTAAAAAATGGTTTATAAAAAAGAAAACACCAGCAGAATAACAACCCCTTCATTCGTCTTCATTTTACAATCTTCAATCTTCAGGTAATATTCAGTGACGCTAACCTTTTGTGAAAAAATTGGTTTAGGATATTTTTGTTTATATTTGTAGGTATTGAAATTGTAAAATGTGGACAAAATTGCTAGGCAGTAACTTATTCAAAGTGAAAGGTACTAGAAGAAAACAAGTATATACGGCCGTAAGTTCGGCCAGGCCGAATCTTATGTACCCTCCACCATGGATTGCGTAGAAACTTCTACGAATTACTAGGTTGTGATTTCTTAAAACTTCTTAACATCGTTTTCTAAATTGTGAGTTAGTCCATACGTGGTATATATTAGACAAAAAAGTTATGTATAGGTAAGTCTACAAATAATTACGAATCGACATGGAAATTGAAATATGGGGGTCGCTTATATGGGGGCTATATAGAATTATGAACTTGATATGGACCAATTTTTGTGTGATTGGGGATCAATTTATCTGAGGGCTATATATAACTATAGACCGATATGGACCTAGTTAGGCATGGTTGTTAACGGCCATATACTAGCGCAATGTACCAAATTTCAACTCGGATGAAATTTGCTCCTCCAAGATGCTGCAAAACCAAATCTCGGGATCGGTTTATATGAGGGCTATATATGATTATGGAATGATATGGACCACTTTTGGCATGGTTGTTAAATATCATATATTACAACCACGTACCAAATTTCAACCAGATCGGATGAATTTTGCTTCTCCAAAGGGCACAGGAGGTCAAATCTGGGGATCGGTTTATATGGGGGCTATATATAATTATGGAGTGATATGAACCAATTCCTGCATGGTTGGTGGATACCATATACTAACATCACGTACCAAATTTCAACCGTATCGGATGAATTTTGCGCTTCCAAAGGGCTCCGGAGGTCAAATCTGGGGATCGGTTTATATGGGGCCTATATTTAGACCAACTTTTGCATGGGAGTTTGAGGCCATATATTAACACCACGTACCAAATATCAACTGAATCAGATGCATTTTGGTCTTCCAAGAGGCTCCGGAGGTCAAATCTGCTGATCGGTTTATATGGGGGGCTATATATAATTAAGGACCGATGTGGACCAATTTTTGCATGGTCATTAGAGACCATATATTAGCACCATGTACTAAATTTCAGCCGGATCGGATGGAGGCTCCGCAAGCCAAATCGGGGGATCGGTTTATATGGGGGCTATATATAATTATGGACCGATGTGGACCTATTTTTGCATGGTTGTTAGAGACCATATACTAACACCATGTACCAAATTTCAGCCGGATCGGATGAAATTTGCTTCTCTTAGAGGATTCGCAAGCCAAATTTGGGGGCCCGTTTATATGGGGGCTATACGTAAAAGTGGACCGATGTGGACCAATTCTTGCATGGTTATTAGAGACCATATACTAACACCATGTACCAAATTTCAGCCGGATCGGATGAAATTAGCTTCTCTTAGAGTATTCGCAAGCCAAATTTGGGGGTCCGTTTATATGGGGGCTATACGTAAAAGTGGACCGATATGGCCCATTTGCAATACCATCCGATATACATAAATAACAACTACTTGTGCAAATGTTCAAGTCGATAGCTTGTTTCGTTCGGAAGTTAGCGTGATTTCAACAGACAGACGGACGGACATGCTCAGATCGACTCAGAATTTCACCACGACCCAGAATATATATACTTTATGGGATCTTAGAGCAATATTTCGATGTGTCGGAATGACAAAGTTAATATACCCCCCATCCTATGGTGGAGGGTATAAAAAGTGTGTTTCAATATTTCAAGGCCAGTCGATGCTGTTGATTCTAAATAAATATATTTAATATGTTAATAAAACATGTCTTTTATTGAAGAAAAAATTGCTTATATAAATACACAAAATTGTATTTAAAAACAAAGGTAATCAGTTCTAAATTTGAAGTAAAAGCTTTACCACAAATATGTAAGATTTGTCCAAATGAATGAAAAAAGTTCAATAAAATCATTTCATATATGAATTCAATTCAGTTAAATTTTTTCATTCTCTAGTATAGTGGTACATAAATATAGGAAAATGTTAACTAATATATGGAATGCATTCTACCTAATTTCTACGAAAATCATATCGTTCAAACAAATAAAAATGTCTTTGGCGCTATACGAAGTTCAATTTTCTTCAAAATGAGTTCATTTTAACTTAAAGAAGGGGTCACTTTTTTCAGAGTGTACATTAAGGGAACATGCCAGAAGTGCCGAGCGCATACTGAAAGATGGCAAATTACAACCGCATGTCACACAGGGCGACTCGCTTCATAAGTGAACTTGATTTTGGTGCAACTGGGGTAGAGGATGTTTCTGATCTGGAGATTGATCCTCCACTGAAAGCATATCAAATTCGTAGCACAAAACCGACTATTCGCGCATTAAATGTTGGAATTGTTGGTGTTTAGGACATTCCTATATTTACTGCCCGGACCAGGTACAAACATTTGTTGTTACAAATTTGGCGAACATGGGGTAGTGACCACGAAATGTACAAATGACCACACGGGAAACCGGAAATGGAGCGAAAAGCAACCGGGGACTCTTGTTCCCAATCCAAAACACAGAGTGCCTAAACGATCAAACGAACACTATTCCAAAGGAGGACGATTCGAGGTCAAGGATATTAGAATGTAGTAATAGAATTGATATTTTTTTGTTATTTGTTAGCCAATGTGATGATTGTAAAAAGATGAAATCTCCGTCCTCCTTCTTCGTCCTCCTATGGGTGAACAATTTAAAACGGTTCGGCCACTACAACGCCTTTACTGTGATTTCCTGGGCCATATCCATGTACTAAGTCTAAAAATAATCATTTATAGTCATAGATCATTTTACGAAATTTATATTTCTACATCCCATCAGAAAAGCGACCTAGATTAATGTGATTGATTTTTGCAGAACAGAGTATTTAACGCGATCGGAGGGAGTTGATATCAAAAATTCGATTCTATTTGCAAGATGAAAATAATCATCTTCATTGGGATGCTGCCACAACACAAATTTTTACAGTTTTACGGAGTGATTATCTTGTCTCCATACAATGCTCTTCATATTATGTCATGTTTGGGCAGAGCATGGTTCAATATATCCTCTATTAGGCAAATTGAACATGCTAACTGATGACACAATTATAGAAAAAGTTGATAAGTTATCAAATATAAAGGTGGGTATTAAGTTCGAGTTTATTCGCTAAAATCGTCATTTTTCACGATTACTTTTCTTTAATAATTAATTTAAAAAATACAAACTTTGTGAAAAGTTGCTTTGAGCTATTCCCCATCAAGTTATAATAAAATTTGCAACAAATATGTATAATTTTATGTCTTATTTTACTGATTTAGTTTTCATGCAGTTTTGTAAGGGATTCTTAATCCAGCCAGTGTGGCAACGAAAAAGATTGAGTTGTTTTAATTTTTCTTCTCTTATACTACGTTCGCACTAGACACAAAAACTCGCTATTTAGAACCAAAATCTCTTTACAAATCTCAAGTGTTCGGACTGGCAAAATAACGAGATTTCGTAGATTTGAAGATTTAACAGTTGCTTGTAAATATATCAATACAAACACAAACCCGTATGTGTACACGTACACACACATTCTTCTAAAGGGTGATTCTTTTGAGGTTAGGATTTTCATGCATTAGTATTTGACAGATCACGTGGGATTTCAGACATGGTGTCAAAGAGAAAGATGCTCAGTATGCTTTGACATTTCATCATGAATAGACTTACTAACGAGCCACAACGTCGAATTTTCAGTGAATGGGCCCTAGAAAAGTTGGCAGAAAATCCGCTTTTTTATCGACAAATTTTGTTCAGCGATGAGGCTCATTTCTGGTTGAATGGCTACGTAAATAAGCAAAATTGCCGCATTTGGAGTGAAGAGCAACCAGAAGCCGTTCAAGAACTGCCCATGCATCCCGAAAAATGCACTGTTTGGTGTGGTTTGTACGCTGGTGGAATCATTGGACCGTATTTTTTCAAAGATGCTGTTGGACGCAACGTTACGGTGAATGGCGATCGCTATCGTTCGATGCTAACAAACTTTTTGTTGCCAAAAATGGAAGAACTGAACTTGGTTGACATGTGGTTTCAACAAGATGGCGCTACATGCCACACAGCTCGCGATTCTATGGCCATTTTGAGGGAAAACTTCGGAGAACAATTCATCTCAAGAAATGGACCGGTAAGTTGGCCACCAAGATCATGCGATTTGACGCCTTTAGACTATTTTTTGTGGGGCTACGTCAAGTCTAAAGTCTACAGAAATAAGCCAGCAACTATTCCAGCTTTGGAAGACAACATTTCCGAAGAAATTCGGGCTATTCCGGCCGAAATGCTCGAAAAAGTTGCCCAAAATTGGACTTTCCGAATGGACCACCTAAGACGCAGCCGCGGTCAACATTTAAATGAAATTATCTTCAAAAAGTAAATGTCATGGACCAATCTTACGTTTCAAATAAAGAACCGATGAGATTTTGCAAATTTTATGCGTTTTTTTTTAAAAAAAAGTTATCAAGCTCTTAACAAATCACCCTTTACAAGGAAAATTGGGGCAGGGTTGCAAAAAGCGCATTTTTAGTACTAAAACCACAGTTGTACAAGGCAGTATAGGGGATTTTGAAAGAGATTTTGTTGAAATCCTCTACGAGCCAGCTGATATTTGCCTATTGCAAATCTACTGAGATCTAGGAGGATTTCGCGTCTACACACAAAAAATTATCACCAAAATTTTTTTAATTAAACACTTAATTGAATTTGGAAACGGATTCAATTAATATGTTAATTGATTCAATTAATTATTTAATCAAATCCGAATAAAAACCAATTAAAAAAATGATTGATATTTGTTACGTTTCCAATTAAAATATTAATTGATTCAATCAATTTGTTAATCAATTCGGAAATAATTTTCATTACAAACGTGATTGAAATTTTTTCCGTTTCCAATTACACATGTGATTGATCCAATCACCTTTGTGATTGAAACTGAATAATTTTGAGCAATGGAAAGAGCGAAAAGAGAACAAGAGAATGGGTATTTATTCTGTTGAAATACTTTGTTTCAATCAAGTTAGCATACAATTAGAGTTTTAAAAATATCATTTTGTTCTGAAAAAAAGCTTTTATAGTCAGTCACTGAAAAATTTTATTCGAATTACATTAAAACGTTTTCTTATCAATTTTTCTAATTTGGAGCGTTTCATTTTGCTATTACAAGAGGTTATGGACGACGCAAAAGAAACTCACGGTATACCCCAATTCAGAGGGGAAGGATTTGATGACTGGCAGTTCCGCGTGAAAATTCACCTGGACTCGCAAAACTTATTGGATGTTCTAACCGGCATGCCTCCAAGTGGCGAAGCTGCCTTAATTGAATTCAGGAAGAAGGATAAGAAAGCAATGGACCGAATCGTAAGCTTTGTCCATTCGGATTGTTTAAGCTTCATTCGCGATAAAGAAAGTGCCAAGGATATGTGGGACAGTCTGCATGCGGCATTTGCAAAAAAGTCTGTGGTAAACCAATTGCTTTTAAGGAAGAAACTAGCCATGTTGCGAATGAATGATGGAGATTCAATAATAACGCATATATTAGCATTCGAAAACTTGGTGAGACAACTCAAATTGGCTGGTGCGACTATGGAAGACGCAGATGTGCTAGCTCAACTGTTTCTAACACTACCGGAAAAATACGACCCTTTGATAACCGCTCTTCAAAACATGGATAATGGGAAATTGAATCTGAATATCGTAAAAGAACGATTAATGTCCGAAGAAGCTAAACTTTGTGATCGCCTCGTTGAAGTAAGTGACAAAACGGCATTTTCTGGGAAAAAGTTCATCAAGAAAAAGAAGAATTTCAACGGTAAGTGCTATAAATGCAATAAATACGGCCATCAAGCAAAGGATTGTTGGCAAGCAGAGGCAAGATCAGCAAAATCAAAAGCTGTTTCCTTTATGGTCAACACCAGAAATGACGTCCGATCAGAAAATGTAGCCAAAATTGCATTCAAGATCGACTCGGGAGCCAGCGACCATATGGCTAAAGAAAAATCTTATTTTTCATCAATGACGAAACTAAGGACCCCAGTTGAAATAAATGTAGCGAAAAATAGTGAATCTATAATTGCAAATTATGTAGGGGATATAAAAGGAATTAGTAATAAAGGAGTTAAATTCTATATGAAAGACGTTTTATACACTCCAGATCTGAGAGATAATTTATTATCTGTCCGAAAACTAACCAATGCAGGTTTAGTAGTCAGATTTGTGGATAATACTGCCATTATTCAAAAGGGGGAAAACAAAATAGCAGTTGCATATCTGCGTGGAAACCTCTACGAACTCTCACTAAGCATTGATTCAAAATCAGCAATGATATGTAACACAAATGATGTTACCTTGTGGCATAAACGGCTAGGTCACATAGGGATATCTGGAATGGAAAAATTAAAACATATGAAAATGCTAAACGAACGGGTACTTACCCGTGACCTAAACTTTTGTGACGTGTGTACAGAGGCGAAACAATGTAGAGATCCATTTAATAATTCCAGACAGAGGTCAACAAGACTACTTGAGAGAATTCACTCTGATGTATGCGGCCCTATCACACCCAGCTCATGGGATGGCTGCAAGTATTTTGTCTCCTTCATAGACGATTTTTCTCATTTCGCCATGATATTTTGCATTAAACAGAAATCTCAAGTTTTTGAGAAATTTAAAGAATATGACGCGTTGGTGACAGCCATGTTCCCCCAATTGAAAATTTCAAAGGTTACAATCGACCAAGGTAGAGAATACTTGGCTATAGACCAACAAAAATGGTACAAGGTAAAAGGTATTCAGATAGAACCCACAGTTGCCTATACACCCCAGCAAAACGGGGTTTCTGAGAGATTTAATCGCACAGTAACTGAAAAGATCAGATCAATGCTAATAGAGTCCAATTCTCCTAAGTATTTATGGAATGAAGCTGCTCTATCAGCTGTATACATTATTAACAGATGTCCTACTCGAGCTCTTGATAATAAAGTAACTCCCGCAGAAATATGGTATGGTAAAAAGCCCAGCTTAGGAAAAATAAGAGTTTTTGGATGCAAGGCATATGTTTGGGTGCCAGATGAAAAAAGAAAGAAATTAGATCCAAAAGGGAAGAAAATGACTATGGTTGGTTATGCTCCCAATGGTTACCGATTGTGGGACATCGAAAATAGAAAAGTTGTCGTGGCACGTGACGTCAAATTTGACGAAGAGTGTTACCCATTTGGGTTGCAAGAATCAAAAACTGATGACACTAATATTATAATATGTCACGAGCAAGGGGGGGAAGAATATGATGCTGTGACCGAATGCGAAATATCTCCTGGTGAGTCGTCCACAAATTTAGAAGATGAATCTATACAAGAAGCAAGTGGTATCGAAAGTCAATTGCTTGAAAATTTAGAAGACATCCAATCAGGAGAAGATTCTGTTGAAATTCAGCAGGAAAACACAACAAGAAATAGTCGAAGAATATCTCGTTTGCCAACAAAACTGTTTGATTATATAACAGGCTTCAACGCAGAAAAAATACAAAATAATGTCCCAGAAAACTATGAAGATATTTTTAAAAGGAACGACGAAGACAAATGGAAAAGTGCAGTGGATGATGAGCTTAAGTCTATGAAGGATAATAAAGTTTGGAAAATTGTGTCTACTCCTCCTAACTCAAAGTTGCTAACGTCGAAATGGGTCTTTCGAATAAAGGAGGATGAAAATGGAAACCCAACTAAATATAAAGCTAGGCTAGTTGTACGAGGTTACCTTCAGAAGTACGGAGTAGATTATAATGAAACTTATGCTCCTGTCGCAAAGTTAACTACCCTTCGAATAGTTCTAGCTGTTGGAATACATCATGGATATTTCTTCCATCAGCTAGACGTGAAAACTGCTTTTCTACACGGAAATTTAAATGAAAATATATACATGGAAATACCTGATGGTCTTATATGTAAAAATGGACTTTGCTGCAAACTTGAGAAGTCCCTATATGGATTGAAGCAAGCGCCTAAATGTTGGAATGATAAATTCAATAATTTCATCGTCTCATTGGGCTTTATACGTTCAAAACATGACTACTGCCTCTACGTGAAGAAAAATAAGAAAACCAATGACGTACTTTATTTAATATTATATGTAGATGATCTTCTTATAATTGGAAGTAAACTAGAAAGTATAAACATGCTCAAAGAACAACTAAGCGAAAAATTCGAAATGTCAGATTGTGGACCACTTAAGTATTTCCTAGGTATAAAATTTGTATACGAAAATGGTTGCTTAACTATATCTCAAGAAAATAATATTAGAAAAGTATTGGAAAAATTTGGCCTCCAAGATTGCAATCCAGTGAAAACGCCAATGGAAAAAAGGGCTTCATTTGCAACGCTTTGAAAACGAAGAAATTACCAAACAGCCATTCAGGGAACTTTTGGGAAGTCTAATGTACATTATGTTGTGTTCAAGGCCAGATATATGCTACCAAGTTGGTTATCTTGGAAGGTTTCAAGAAAATCCTTCAGATGTGCATTGGCAACATTTAAAAAGAATTGCAAGATATCTTAAAGGCACTGTAACCACCAAGCTAATAATCGGCCTCTTTTTGTCTAAAAATTGTGAATCTGAGCCGATTATTGGGTACGCAGATGCGGATTGGGCATCAGAAACCATAGACAGAAAATCTGTAAGTGGATATATATTCAAAGTGTTTGGTCGCCTGGTGCAGCAAGAAACAGCAAACTGTCGCAACTTCATCATCTGAAGCAGAATATGTGGCACTCAGTATGGCAACAGCAGAAGCTGTGTGGATGCGGGGCGTTATGCAAGATCTTATGGAAATAGATGAACATTACAGAGTCAAAATATATGAAGATAACAACGGTTGTATCGGCATGGCAAATAATTTAGAAAGTAAACGTGTGAAGCACATTGATGTGAAACACCATTTTATAAGGGACCACATTACAAACGGAACTATTTCCGTAGAACACATCACCACCGAAAAACAACTGGCTGATATTTTTACGAAGTCAACGGATGCTAGTAAATACATGAATATGCGAAATGAGCTTGGGCTAGTTGATTGAGAGGGGGTGTTGAAATACTTTGTTTCAATCAAGTTAGCATACAATTAGAGTTTTAAAAATATCATTTTGTTCTGAAAAAAAGCTTTTATAGTCAGTCACTGAAAAATTTTATTCGAATTACATTAAAACGTTTTCTTATCAATTTTTCTAATTTGGAGCGTTTCATTTTGCTATTACAAGATATTCAATAATGTATGATGGAGAGATCAGTCTGTGGAAGTAACTCGTAACGAACGGTTGGGTTTTTGTTTTTCGCGTAAATTGAAAAACATGATTGGCGACATTCTGTCTGCTGCATTCAAAATGTGTGCATAAATATTTTGAACGCAACAACAAATCATAGCAAAGGGTTGAAATAAATAAAGTGTGCAACAACAAACGGCCACGTGGTAAAGGTTTGAAAAAATATATGACAGAACGCATTTGAAATTACCTGTGTTTGTGTTTTGTGGTATTGCAAAAATGGAAAACAATCTACGTTTATTGAAGGTAAGAAATTGTGAAATGTGAATACCGTTTTCCATTGAAGCCTGTTTACATTAAACGGACTAAAATAATATATTTTTTATTCATTTCTTTTAGTGACCAATTTTATTTCGTGAAATTGACCAATCAATCCCATCAACTCCATCATTTTATCAAATATATAATAATATGTTTGCAATAAAAAAGTGGGTACCGTATTGATCTTTTAAAATTATAATTTTTTTTCACTCCTAGTTTTCTTAAAACCAAGAGTGGTATGGGATTGTTGGAAGATTCACCTTGAAGTTGCGAAGTAGCGTTGGCATTAAATTGCATTTTTGTTTTACCTGCCTTTTCCAGTTTGAACCCAAGTAGAGAGCAGTATATCTGGTATATAAACTAATGAGCTGAATTATGTAATGGTAAAAAAGTTCTTTCTTTTGGATTTAAAAATATGAAAAATATCCGAAAATAATAAAAATATGTATTTTCCATTTATATTTTTAAGTATTTCCAGAATTTGCAAAGTATCATCAATATAATACCAATTATTACATTGCTTTCCCATTATTTTTGTTTTTGATTGGTTCAAATTTTAATAGACGATTTTAGTGTGTGGAAATTTTGGAAAGGAATTGTTACTAAAATTAAATTACCGAGCTCTTAATACACCTTTTTATGCTAAAAGACTACAACTGCAAAAGAAGATTATAAATCTGCAACCTGGAACTAAGAATTGAAGTTGATATTCTATGCAGGTAATGTTTAACAAAATTAACTTTTAATTGAACAAAATTAAATTCGAATTATTCTGTTTACTTTCAGAAAAACTAATTTAGCTTACAGGCTGCTGATTTATTGAAATCTAGGCACATCTACATATTAGAAGGAACATACTAACATGGCTATTATTATAAGGAAGATAATGATTTATATAATTTATTTTTTGTTATTGATAGTAGTTGTATTTATAAGTTATGTTAGAACAAAACACAAATGACAAGAACCAAATTTATTTGTCTATTGCATAATTCAAAAAATAATAAAATATTAAATATGTTTTATAAGAAACACATATTTTCTTTTATTTCAAAAGAAAAAAAAACTAAATACGATTTTGGGGTCGCAATATATACATTTTTTAATCGAAATTTATAGCCAATTTCAATTAATTATTTAATTGAATGAATCAAATAGTTGATTGATTTTTGTCGCGAAATTAATTAAAATTTTAATTGATTCAATTAAAACTGTGATTGAATTTTATGTTAAAAATCAATCACGTTTTTAATTGATTCAATCACACAATTAATTGATTCCGTGACAAAAGTCAATTAAATTTTTAATTAAAAATCGTGTTGGTTTTCAATCAAAATGGGTGATTGATACTATCATTTTCGTGATTGAAGACATTTCAATTAAAAAAATGATTGAATCCGCGATTTTCGTGATTGAAATCAATTTTTTTTTTTTGTGTGTAGTGCGAACGTAGTATTATTGGAGCAATTTGGAGTATTCTCTAATGCTCTCTTAGCTTCAAATTTTTCAAATGTTCCCCTTTAAGGCATGACTTCTATTTCGAATGTTTTTAATTCTCCTGCATATTCATAGAGCCGTTATATTTTTGTATACCCTCCCCCATAGGATGGGGGGTATATTAACTTTGACATTCCGTTTGTAACACATCGAAATATTGGTCTAAGACCCCAATATTTCTAAGTTAAAATTTTGAGTTTATCTAGCGATGTCCGTCCGTCTGTGGAAATCACGCAAACTTCGAATGAAACAAGTTATAGACTTCAAACTTGGCACAAGTAGTTGTTATTGATGTAGGTCAGGTGGTATTGCAAATGGGCCATATCGGATCACTTTTACGTATAGCCCCCATATAAACCGATCCCCAGATTTGGTTTTCGGAGCCTCTAAAAGAAGCATATTTCATCCGATCTGGCTGAAATTTGGTACATGATGTTGGTATATGGTCTCTAACAACCATGCAAAAATTGGTCCACATCGGTCCATAATTATATATAGCCCCATATAAACCGATCCCCAGATTTGATCTGTGGAGCCTCTTGGAGGAATAAATTTCATGCGATCCGGTTGAAATTCGATACGTTGTGCAAGGGTATGGCCGCAACAAACATGCCAAAATTGTTCCATATCGGTCTATAGTTATATATAGCCCTCCAGATAAATCGACCCTCTATCAATCAAAAATTGGTCCATATCAGTTCATAATTGTATATAAAGGGACCCCCCATATTTCACTTCTGGCTCTCTAATTGTCATGCAACAGTTCATATCGGTTCGTAATTATTTATTGACTCCCCTATATATACCGATCAAGAACTGAATTATATACGTATTTAATCGGCCTCTTTTTGTCTAATATATAACCCGTATGGACTAACTTACAATTTAGAAGACGATGTTAAGAGGTTTTAAGATACCTTGCCATCGGTAAGTATTACCACAACCCATGTAATTCGTTGTGGATTCCATGGTGGAGGGTACATAAGATTCGGCCTGGCCGAACTTACGGCCGTAAACACTTCTTTTATAATAGAAAAGAGGGTAGAAACATTATTTCGAAAATTAGCGGTTCCCCTTCGGGATATAAAAGAGGTTGGTGCCAAATAAACAGGTAGATCACTTGTTGCTTGTGAACGAGAATCATTTTTGTGATGTGCGATCGAACACGAAGTTAAAATTAAGCGTACTCGTGAGAGTTCTTTTGGTTAAAAACTAAATTAATCAAATTCATTAAATTAAAAGAAAACTAAATTCATTTGAAAAACATTACACTAGTTTACACTAAAAATGTACATTTGATGATCAATACTTGTATTGTTGATTTGTGTTTTTAGCGTTTTTAGTTTTGTGACATCTTAGTATATTGAGAAAGTGGGATATTTTCATTTGATTTTTGTTATAGTTTGTTTTATAATTTGTATTTGGTTTTCAATTTAATTTTATTTTGTTACTGAATTCACCATGGTATGCTCGAATGAGGACTGTAAAATTGCTTCTGATGATAAGATTGTTATAGTATGCTGGCTTTGTAATGGGCACTGGCATTCGAAATGTGCTGGACTTGCTGCAAGTGTGGTAGATGAGTTGTACGTTGGTAACAACGGTCTTAGATGGTGTTGTGTGAGATGTAGGAAGATTAGTGTGGAGTTCTATAACTTTTTTAGGGAGGCTACGTCAGAGGTGACTACGATGACGCGTTACATCTGGGAGCTGTATTCGAACTTTCTTAAATTTTCGACGTTGTGTGATAGGTTTCCGGATCTTTCGTCATTTGTTGCCTCTCCTGTGTCGGGGACGAGGCAGGAGGGTCGTCGCCGATGGAGGGTCGTATTAAGGTTGTTGGGACTGGTTCGGGGCTGCCGAAATCTGGTATGGGACCATCAACGGGATGTGTAAAGGGTACGAAGGATGCGATGCCTAGTGTTTCCGGTACGTCGGAAGGTGGTGCCGTATCATCACTGCCCCGAACGGCTGTGACTGCTCCTATTGCTTGTCATCCTTTTCCAGGTATTGAAAAGCCCACGCAAGCTCCTTTGCCGATCCCTTTGGTGACTGACTCGATATCGTCTTCTTCGCGGGGTCGTGGGTTGATTCAGGTTTGTCTCATAAGTTTCGCGATGCCTACTTTGTCGGATTGCCCTCAGCCTCAGTCGAAGGGGAAAGCTCGAGGAAACTCAATATGGCTGCTTCAAAGAGGGTAGTTTTTGCTTCTCGTTTTCCCCGGAGACGACGGCTGAGGTTATTGATTGTTATATTAGGTCTAGGTTCGATGGTATATCGTGTTTTAGAACTATTAAGTTGAAGTGTCAGTTCTCTGAGAATAGGTCTTCATTTAAGAGTATTGTTGATGCTGATCTCTTCGATACGCTGTGTAATCGTGATTATTGGCCTCCTAGGGCATTCGTTAAGGAGTTTGTTGATCGGTCGGATGACTTAGCTAGATTACCTAGCAGGCCTCCTCCATCTCCAAAAAACTGAGGGGCTCGTTTTCTATTGTTTATCAGAATGCCAGAGGGCTGAATACGAAATTATCGAGGTTGTATATTGATAGTTTTGATTTTGAGTTTGCGGTTTTGGTTATGACTGAGACTTGGCTCAGGTCATCGGTGTATGATTCTTTCTGGTCGTTACTTGGTGTTCAGGAATCGTATAGGTAGGATTGGTGGTGGAGTACTGATTGGTGTCATTGACACCTTCCCCTCAGCGAATTGTTCTGGACGATGTTGATGATATTGAATTCCTTGCGTTAAGGGGAGATGTTCTGGGATTTAGGTTATTCGTCACATGTTCATATATTCCTCCGGCTTCGGAATATTCTATCTATGAGTCATTTTGTAGCAATAAATAGTATTATGTCTGGAATGAGCGATTCGGACAGGATCGTGGTTTTGGGCGATTTTAATTTGCCTATGGTGTCTTGGATCAGTTTGCCTGATACGGAGGCGTTGACTCCACTGACTACTCCTGGTGGATCGGAATGGGTAACTTTTGAATCTTTTTCTTGATGCTGGTTTGGGTCAGATCAATGGAGTTTTGCATTTCTCTTGGAAGATTTTTGATTTTGGTTTTTGTAGGCGATCCTTATAATTTTGATTTGTCCAGATGTGATCCTGTTTCTTATCCCGAGGATAGGTATCATCCTGCTTTCTCTCTTTCCCTCTTGGATGTTGCTAATGGGTCTCAAATGGTTGCTGCGCGGGGAGAGGTATTTTCACTATATTTTAAAAAGACGAATTTCAATGTGTTGAATTCGCTTCTTTCGGGTGTTGACTGGAGCTCTGTTTGTAGATGTGATCGGTTGTCTGATATCGATATGGCTGTTGATAATTTCTACAAGGTTTTGGACGGTTTTGTGTCACGGACTGTTCCTAGGCGAAGGGTGGATTTCTCTAGGAATCGGCCATGGTATTCTCCTGTGTTGGCGAGACTCAAGAATGATAGGAATAGATGTTTTAGACGTTATAAGAGGACGGGATCTGATTTTGATTATGCTCGGTACTCTGTCGCTAGGTCTATTTATAATATGGAATCAAGAGCGTGTTATGTTCGTTACATTGATAAGGTTAGAGGTGACATTCATTGTAACCCGAGGTCTTTTTATGAATTTGTTAGGATGAAACGTAAGTCTTCGACTATGCCATCGAAGATCCGGAGGGATGGTGTTGATTTTTATGGGGACCAGTCCATTGCGAACTGTTTCGCGGGCTATTTTCAATCTGTTTATAGAAAGGGTGCTTATGATGCTGATGGTTCATATCCCTATTCTATTAGGTCGCTTTATAGGGTGGCAATTCCATTATTTGATAATCTGTCTGTTTCTGGGTATTTGCGTGGTGATGAGGCGTCCACCAGTGGTGGTCCAGATGGGATTCCTGGGATAATTCTGAGGTTTTGCTCCGAATGTCTCTCTGCTCCACTGTCGATGTTGTTTAATAGTTCATTGAGATTCGGTTATTTTCCTCTAAGATGGAGGAGTTCTTTTGTCGTACCACTTCATAAGTCAGGGAGCCTCTTTGATGTGAGTAATTATAGGGGGATAGCAAGATTGAGTGCTATTCCCAAGGGTTTTGAGAAGATGGTGACGGATGTTTTGTCGCTTAGCATTTCTTCGATACTGGATCCTTGCCAGCATGGTTTTCATAAGGGCCTATCGACAACTACGAACTTGGTGGAATTTACTTCTCATGTTATTAGTCAGTTTGTTGTTGGGAATCAGACACATGTTATTTATACGGATTTTAGTAAAGCTTTTGACCGTGTGAATCTTAAGCTGTTGTTGTATAAGCTGGATAGGATTGGATTGGCCAGTACAATTTTGGCTTGGATTTCGTCGTATCTTGAGTGCCGTACGAAGATTGTGTCTTTTGGTGATACCTATTCGAGGTGCTTTAATGTCCCATCAGGTGTGCCTCAGGGTAGTCATTTGGGGCCTGTCTTATTTTTGTTATTTGTGTTTATAAACGATTTACCTCAGTCCGTAGATAACTCTAGGATTTTGATGTATGCTGATGATGTTGTTATTCTCCTCGTTCGATAATTCTGGTCGGGTGCGTTTATTACAGGATGATTTGGATAGCTTTGGTGATTAGTGTAGGGTAAATCTAATGGATTTGAACTTGAAGAAATGCAAGTTTATGCGTCTCTTGAGGTCTAGGTCTATTGATGTTCGGTATAGTATACGGGGCACGTTTTTGGAAGAGGTTGGTTCTTTTGTTGATCTTGGCATTGTTATTGATCGTAGGCTTAATTTTAATGATCATATTCATTCGATGGTGAGTTAGGCATCTGGGGTTCTACGATTCATAAAGCGTTCGGCGAAGGAGTTTTCGGACCTTTATGTTACCAAGAGGTTTTTTTGCTGTCCTTGTTAGGCCCATTCTGGAGTATGGTTCTATCGTGTGGGATCCTCAGTATGATGTTTACATTGATAAGATAGGATCGGTTCAGAGGCAGTTCTTGTTGTTCGCTCTGAGACATCTTCATTGGAACAGTGATTTTGTTATTCCTCCTTACACTTCTAGATTGAGGCTGATTCATTTGCATAGTCTTAGGAGCCGACGGACGACGTTGAGCTCCATGATGGGGTATAGGCTAGTTTGTGGGGATATTCCATGCTCTGAATTGATACCTAGGATTAGGATAAATGTTCCTTTTAGGGCATCTAGGAATTACCAGTTTCTTTTCATTGATTTTCAACGTTCGAATTATGCTTCTGTGGCGCCTATTCGTAGGATGTGCAATAATTTTAATTCAATCTATCATCTAGTTGACACTATCTTAAGTATTGATATGGTGAAGTCCAGAATTTTAGCATATTTGGATAACTAATACATTTGTTTTATTGAATAACCTAATATTTGGTCTTGTGTTGTAATATATCCGGCTGATGAGTCCTTCTCTGTAGCTGGTTAAATCCCTCTGCCTCCACCCCGCCATGGTCCGGATCATGGTGTGTACTAGAGGTCTGCACAATTCCATTTATAAATGCAGAGTACACGTGTACTTGCTAAATGAGTACATATATTTGAGAGAGTCGCAAAACAATTGGTACACATTTTAATGAACACCAAAAGCCACGAGTACCTTCTTGTTGCTACTCTGATGTCTTCACTACCAACAAACACATATTCCTCTTTCTCTCTTATTGAAGTGTACTCAGAGTGATCACGTCGAGTATGTTGCGAGAACAAAACTTCATAGAGTACTCCATGTACCACGTGCAGTTTCAGAAATACAAGAAAACAGTTACTCTCCATAGTATATGTTTTCGGATTGATATAAAGAACGGCAAACGTTAAGGTAAGTGTGTGACATACATAAATATATGAAATATGTGACATACATACATATCTATGATTAATAATAATGGAAAGTTTTGCTTCGCATATAACTGAGCAATACTTGTGGTACCACGTGAAGTGAAGAGAATCCATGTTGTACTTTTTCTCAAGTACTTACATTTTTATTGTTCCTTTTTTTCGGAACACATATTGTTTCGGATAAGTACTTGGTGGTATTTGACAAGCAAGTGTTCTCTTCACTTCACTACTTGCGCTCTGAGAGAAAGACAGAGTATGTACTATATTCGACAGCGAATTGCATACATGTAGTGAAAAGTTATTCGATGCAGACCTCTAGTGTGTACACTGTACCTACGTCATGGGGACGATGCCCTCACGGTCGGAAGGTCGGGAAAGTGGGCGATGGGACCGTTCGAAAAAAAAACTGCTGAATTCGAAAAAAATGTTAAAAAAAATTATGGAACAGTTTTTGAGATATTCCGTTATAGACTAAAAATAACGGGATATCTGAAAAACCGTTCCATAAAAAAATGTAATTTTTTTTCGAATTCAGCAGATCAAAATACATAATAAGTCACATCTTATCAAATGTACATGAAAAACATTTATTTTGCAAACTAGTGTTATCACACAGTAATGGACAATAAAATTCGACACATCAAACAATGTGACAAGCCGTTTTTTCTAAAGAGGTGCATTAATTAAATAATAAAGCAAGTGCGAATGGGAAAGCTGAACTTTAAAAGAACTTAAATTTTCTATCATGCAAAAACAAAAGTGCTACAGTGAAAGCAGGACGACTAAAAGAACCTTGTTTATTGGCTAATTTAAAGAAAAGTTTTAAATCCTCATTACCTGTCAAAAACATTCAAGAGGATCAACATATTTAATTGTAATTACAAAAAAAAAAGGTGCATGTACAACAACGAAAATAATAAGAAAAAATTATGTATTTTTGTTTGCACCAATAATAATCGTTCTTGAGAACAAAATTGGAAACCCTAAATAATAAGAGACAAGAAAAAAATATCTATGTAAAATACCAACAACGATGTAAAGGGTGATTTGTTAAGAGCTTGATAACTTTTTTTTTTTAAAAAACGCATAAAATTTGCAAAATCTCATCGGTTCTTTATTTGAAACGTTAGATTGGTCCATGACATTTACTTTTTGAAGATAATTTCATTTAAATGTTGACCGCGGCTGCGTCTTAGATGGTCCATTCGGAAAGTCCAATTTTGGGCAACTTTTTCGAGCATTTCGGCCGGAATAGCCCGAATTTCTTCGGAAATGTTGTCTTCCAAAGCTGGAATAGTTGCTGGCTTATTTCTGTAGACTTTAGACTTGACGTAGCCCCACAAAAAATAGTCTAAAGGCGTCAAATCGCATGATCTTGGTGGCCAACTTACCGGTCCATTTCTTGAGATGAATTGTTCTCCGAAGTTTTCCCTCAAAATGGCCATAGAATCGCGAGCTGTGTGGCATGTAGCGCCATCTTGTTGAAACCACATGTCAACCAAGTTCAGTTCTTCCATTTTTGGCAACAAAAAGTTTATTAGCATCGAACGATAGCGATCGCCATTCACCGTAACGTTGCGTCCAACAGCATCTTTGAAAAAATACGGTCCAATGATTCCACCAGCGTACAAACCACACCAAACAGTGCATTTTTCGGGATGCATGGGCAGTTCTTGAACGGCTTCTGGTTGCTCTTCACTCCAAATGCGGCAATTTTGCTTATTTACGTAGCCATTCAACCAGAAATGAGCCTCATCGCTGAACAAAATTTGTCGATAAAAAAGCGGATTTTCTGCCAACTTTTCTAGGGCCCATTCACTGAAAATTCGACGTTGTGGCTCGTTAGTAAGTCTATTCATGATGAAATGTCAAAGCATACTGAGCATCTTTCTCTTTGACACCATGTCTGAAATCCCACGTGATCTGTCAAATACTAATGCATGAAAATCCTAACCTCAAAAGAATCACCCTTTATATGCCCATAAAGTTCTCATAGAAGACGATTTAAGCTATAATCATCCTTGGAAATAGAGGGACGAAGCCTCAATGAATGAAATCTGGAACATGTTTATGTATTATTTAGTAGTAAGTAGCTTAACAATTGAAATGTACATATGAATATGGTATGGAACCAAGATATATTTAGGAAGGTAGTTTCAAGCCATCAGGTGATTAAAATTTTTTCATTTGAGCAGAACTTTGATTGTCGGCATTTGCTTAATGGTATAGGCGTAGCTAAAGGGGTTTTATGGGTTTGTCATCTCCCCCTACCAAATGACATGCAGTATTTCTTCAACTATGATTATACATAATTGAATTAAATATCCTGGGTTTTCCCCATCTATAAGAATTATTTTTTTCTCTTTTTGAGGTATCTTCACAATGAGTACACATTGTAGCTTTTACCCCCTACGAAAATGTTTGTATCTACGCCAATGTTTAACTGAGAATTGTGACAAATAAAAATAAAAACTCAAAATAAAATAATTTTATACCATAAATTTTGAAATTTTGAATTTGCTTTAAATTTATGACAGAAAAGTATCGAAATAAATCGTCCTCATAATTTATGGTAAGAAGCTTCTCTAAGTGGTTTCACTGCAATGTGGAACGCCGTTCGGACTCGGCTATAAAAAGGAGGTCCCTTGTCATTGAGCTTAACATGGAATCGGGCAGCACTCAGTGATAAGAGAGAAGTTCACCATTGTGGTATCACAATGGACTGAATAGTCTAAGTGAGCCTGGTACATCGGGCTGCCACCTAACCTAACCTAAGAATTACTTCAATTATTCTTGCGAACCGTGAGACATTTGCTAATATTTCGAAGCATACATCGATACATTTCCAGATTTTCTACATTTTAAATTTCCCACTTGTTGAACATATTGCTCAACAAGTGGGAAATTTAATTCAATTGGACTGACGATCAAAGTTTCAATATGGTGACTGACATTTTTGTTTTTGTAATACTAAAACTACCTTACTAAATCTACCTTGGTATGGAACAAAATTGTAGCATATTTCAAAAACAAATTGTATTATTCAAAGAAAATTAAAGAAAAAAATTTGAAAGTAGACCTTATCAAACCATAGCCATATAAATAGTACCGATATGAAAATATGATTTGTTCTTTTTTTTTTTTGATTAAAGCAAGGTATTTCTATAAATATCTCCATATAAGAAATATACCTATGAGATTCGTTGTACATTTAATTAGTGAATTCCTTGAGTGTATATAGTATTTTTGTTTTTAGTAATAAACATAACAATGAACATAAATCTTTGAGCGTTCTTCTTTATTGGGACAGGAAGGCAATATTTGATAACAAAAATGTTTAACCAGTGATCAAATAGATAAAGAAGTAATCGTATAATAAAAAGTGAAATAGATTACCGTAGGTGTTATTTAGAATTTTGGAAGGGAAAATTACACTCGAGTGACCAACTTTACCAGGTCACCCTACACTAGATGAGTTGATCATTTTGATTCGATGGGTGGTATGTACGTTATACATTCAGGGCCGTCTTGACTTTGACAGAACCCTATTTTGTTATAATAAAAAAAAGATAAAACAGGTTTTTTATTGCTATTCGCATCAAGAGAGTAGAAAAATGTAATATTTACCACAAACGTAACTCCCTTAGCATTCACAGGTTAGTGATTAAAAATCTATGTAAGAGCAAAGGTAGAATTAAAAATTTTAATTTATGACGTTTGAAGAGGAACCCTTCTAGGTTTGAGACAGGCAAAATCGATAGGCTAAAGTGGCAGCCCGATTAAGTTCCAGGCTCACTTATGCTATGGTCACACACGGCAAATATTTGACAGAAATCGAAAAAGAATCCGTCGCCACACCGAAACCACAAATTATTTTGAGCTCATATTGGATGTATAACATAATGGTAGGGTTATTTTCCAAAACCCATATTCAGATATTTGGAAAATGGTTCTGGAAAACTGTTTGACACTCATTTGGGTCAAATATTTGCCTAGTTTGACCATAGCCTTAGACTATTCAGTCCATTGTGATAAGGTAAAATCGTTAAACACTACTTCAAATTCTATGTTTTTTTTGTTTCAAATAGTTAAAAAACAGAGTACAATAATGAAAAAATTACGTTGTTATTTTGACAACGCATGATGTAATTTTTACATTGTCAGATTGACCCCGTCCGTTCTGTTTGACAACACATGCGTGTTGATTCACTTTCATGAATGGATCGTTTTGAAATGACCACGCCGTTCATGTAAGGTTTAATAAAATGGTAAAAATTATTTTAATAAAATAGTAAAAATTATTTAAAAACAAGTAAGGAAAGTCTAAAGTCGGGCGGGGCCGACTATATTATACCCTGCACCACTTTGTAGATCTAAATTTTCAATACCATATCACATCCGTCAAATGCGTTAGGTGCTATATACAAAGGTTAGTTCCAAATACATACATTTAAATATCACTCGATTTGAACATAATTTGATAGACTTTTACAAAATCTACAGACTCAAAATTTAAGTTGGCTAATGCACTAGGGTGGAACACAATTTTAGTAAAAAAATATGGGAAACATTTAAATCTGAAGCAATTTTAAGGAAACTTCGCAAAAGTTCATTTATGATTTATCGCTCGATATATATGTATTAGAAGTTTAGGAAAATTAGAGTCATTTTTACAACTTTTCGATTAAGCAGTGGCGATTTAACAAGGAACATGTTGGTATTTTGACCATTTTTGTCGAAATCAGAAAATCATATATATGGGAGCTATATCTAAATCTGAACCGATGTCAACCAAATTTGGCACGCATAGCTACAATGCTAATTCTACTCCCTGTGCAAAATTTCAACTAAATCGGAGTTAAAAATTGGCCTCTGTGGTCATATGAGTGTAAATCGGGCGAAAGCTATATATGGGAGATATATCCAAATCTGAACCGATTTCAACCAAATTTAGCACACACAGTAACAATGGTAATTCTACTCCCTATGCAAAATTTCAACTAAATCGCAGCAAAAAATTGGCCTCTGTGGCCCGAGTGTAAATCGGGCGAAAGCTATATATGGGAGCTATATCTAAATCTGAACCGATTTAGCTGATATTTTGCAAGTTTTTCGAGACTCATAAAATATTCGGATGTACGGAATTTGAGGAAGATCGGTTGATATACACGCCAATTATGACCAGATCGGTGAAAAATATATATGGCAGCTATATCTAAATCTGAGCCAAAATCAATAGGGATCGTCTTTGAGCCGAACCAGGACCCTATACCAAATTTTAGGACAATCGGACTAAAACTGCGAGCTGTACTTTGCACTCAAAAATACACCGACAGTCAGACAGACGGACATCGCTAAATCGACTCTGAATTTAATTCTAAGCCGATCCGTATACTAAAAGGTTGGTCTATGATTACTCCTTCTTGGCGTTACATACAAATGCACAAACTTATTATACCCTGTACCACAGTAGTGGTGAAGGGTATAAAAAATGCTAAATCCATTGTAGAATAATTGCGAATTTTTGGAAATATTTAAGGTCAAAAGATTCGAACAAAGGTTAGAATGCATTAAAAATCATAAAAAAATATTTGTTTGGCAAAATATCACATTTTTTTTTAATTTACCTTCAAAACACTGAATTCGGATCACACCTTAAGGAGTGAAGCAAATTCAGTGCAACGGCTGTGGAAATAGTGGACATCCGCACTATGACAAGCCCATGTTAAATTCATCGCTTCTGCGCCAAATTTGCACCACTTCCGGATCCAAAAAGAAAATTTTCATTACTTTTTTGGCGACGCTTTTTTGCTGAGATTCTATGGACATCAGCGATCTCCCTAATCTTAATCTCTCTTGAAGCATTGTACTTCTCAATTCATTTTTAAATCCTTTTATTTAGTAACCATCATGCTTAAGATTGTCATTGCGATTTCTACATTTGGAAATGTGTCGTCAATGTTGTTTTCTTTCAAAAGTTGATATATTTTTGACATAGAATTAGTTCCCTCATTTTCACTGTCCACAATTTTCAAGTATTCTGTTAAATGCAAACATTGCATTTCTAACTCTTTCTCATTAACATCTTCATAATAAAATTCAGCAATCTGGCAGGAACTAGGGGCCCTGGACACGTGTCCAGACGGCCCAGAGGTAAAGAAGGGTCTGTAGGGAGCCACCGTGGTGCAATGGTTAGCATGCCCGCCTTGCATTCACAAGGTCGTGGGTTCGATTCCTACTTCGACCGAACACTAAAAAGTTTTCCAGCGGTGGATTATCCCACCTCTGTAATGCTGGTGACATTTCTGAGGGTTTCAAAGCTTCTCTAAGTGGTTTCACTGCAATGTGGAACGCCGTTCGGACTCTGCTATAAAAAGGCGTCCCTTTTCATTGAGCTTAACATGGAATCGGGCAGCACTCAGTGATAAGATAGAAGTTCACCAATGTGGTATCACAATGGTCTGAATAGTCTAAGTGAGCCTGATACATCGGGCTGCCACTTAACCTAACCTATGTATTACGCAGTGAAACCACTTAGAGAAGCTTTGAAACCCTCAGAAATGTCACCAGCATTACTGAGGTGGGGATAATCCACCGCTGAAAAACTTTTTGATGTTCGTCGAAGCAGGAATCGAACCCACGACCTTGTGTATGCAAGGCGGGCATGCTAACCATTGCACTACGGTGGCTCCCAATAATACATAAGATCAGCCGCTTTTAAGCAACCGCATTTTTGCAACAAGTGAAAGGTTATCTTGGTCAATTTGTGGTATATTTTAAAATCTTGTTTTTAAAGGGCCTCCATGCTATTTTGTCACCCAATACTTATCAAGCATGCAGAAAAATTGAAAATAAAAGATTTACTTCGGTTACGAATCGTTTTTTTGGAAATAAGATTCCATTAAAAATCCGTATCAAGCATGCAGAAAAATTTAATATAAAAGATTTACTTCGGTTACGAATCCTTTTTTTGGAAATAAGAAAAGATTCCATTAAAAAAAAAAAAACAAAAATGTTTTCCGTATGTGACGGGAAAAGTAGCTCCCAGAACAACCCCTACGGGAAAAATTCCCCGCAAATCTTTCATGTGAAACCTAGAAACATGCCCGAATATAGAAATGAAAGCAAATTTAAATACAATATTAAAATTTCTTTTACATTTGAATTTTGTTACTTGTTTATATAAAAATGACTAGCTTTTTTCTGCAGACAAGCAAGATTTATGTTTCGCGTTATTTAATTTATACATTTTTATTGAAATATATATTTTTTGTAATAATAATAATAAAAGTGCACCTGCGAATACAAACACACGCAATCCGCCGACTCAATATATCACAACATCATGACTGCCGTATACGGCAAATGTAGATTTTCGATTTTAGTCCTCACTTTTCCCTATTACCTTTTTGCACTAGTACAATGCTAGCGTGGCTTTTCTTGCGCTTTCTTCAATTGTAAGCTTAAAATTCGACCGCCTGCAATAACTATGCCAAATTGATTTAAATACACTTCTTGAAGTGAATTGCTTTTTACGCTTTTATTCAATAAATTGTTACTATTACGTATACGATTTCGACTCCGTTCAAATTTTGTTATTATTGCCAAATATCGACTTCGGCAAAAAATCAGCTTCGTAAAGCTTTAATAGGTACATTGTAATTCTGTTGTCGAGGCCGACCACCGCTCATGGTAACGGAGGAACACATCACGCACACCCGGGAAATTATACGTGACGTGCGTCCAATCTGTACCAAAATACCACATTACAAGTGTCATATTTAAATAAATAGTTCACAAGATATTTCAAGCATAATACTTATAAATAATAATTTTGTGATTAATGCTTCTGTTTGTATTTTTAATTATAATTATTATTTAAGTGTATTTATTGTTATATGTATTTAATTTTATTTATTTACTTATAATTTATATTTGATTATTACTTACTTTTGTCCAACGAATACACTATGAGAGAGAATTGGAAACTTCTTCTTGACTATATCCGGGATTGAATCCTTGAAAAGCGGACAAGATGGCATTCACTTCATTATTACTCATTAAAATTTTATTTTCATATATTGATATAACTAACGAAAAGTGGACAAAATAAACGGACGGACTATTATTTACTGTCGATACAAAAATATTAATACGTTACTTCCTTCCTGAAAGTTATGATGAAGATAAATTTAAAAATAATGATACTATTAGACTTGATACGCATTTAATCAACGAGACTTAATGACCGTTAGGAATTATTGTACATTTATTTCAGACACACCCAAGTTAATTGTTCCGCTTATCTAACTTTATTTGATTAGTTTGTCAATGTGGCTTAAACTGAAAAATATATGTATCAATAGAAAATTGTTTAATCCTTAATACGACTAATTGCTAATTATAATGTCGGTTCATTATGACAGTTTCGATCTTTTCTTAGCAATAGCGTCCTCAACAGCACGTAACTGTTTCAAAAGTTCCTCACGTCTGGATTTCTTTGAATCTCTTTCCGATGTTGAGGAATGAGTAGGAGATGCGAGAGCGGAAACACCCACAGCAGTAGGTTTCTTCAATTCTATCGTTATCGGTGACCTTTTTTTCGGTGGATCCACTGGTAAATAATAAAAATATGTTAAAATTTTCTGCTATTGTAGTAAGGTTTTCAAAAAATAAAACGTTTGTGTCATATATATTTACCCTTTTTGACTCCCTTTCGTTCAATGGCAATGGATTTATCGACAACACGAGAACGTTTGGGAGGTGTATTTTCTCTTGACCTCGAAGTACTTCCAGATGAAGATGAACCTGTATCCGACTCTGTATCAGAAGCACTAGAGTCTGAAGAAACTTTTAATGAAATATGGAATATTCTCTTAGGGGGACTAGTAGTCAAACATACCTGAATCGGAAGATGATGATGAATGTCGTCGCCTAATTTTGCCTCGACTTGCATGGGCTTTTTTCACATTTGGCGAAATCCTCTTCTTCTTATGAACCGGACTGTATGCACTGCCTCTATTATACACTGGTGAAATGGATGTGTTTGCCCTTCGTTTTGATGAAGGTGAATGATGTAAACCTATTACGAAACAATTAAAATTCAACAATAATTAAAACCAGATTTAATTGTATATAATGTGCCAATCTTATGACGAACAGTAAAAGTTGTTGCTAAAAACTAAACAAAACATTGACGAGTAGACACATTTTGCGTTCAACCGATACTTTTATAGAAAATCTGCGGATGAGATTTGTGTTCAAATCTTAATAATGATTACATCTGTTGGTGTACCTGTTTGAAGTCAAGAAATATAAACAAATTTTATTAACATATACCTTTTAGGAAGCATTGGTCTCTATCGAGGATAAAAGTAGTTTTTAATTCCGTAAGATCATTATTGAGTTGATCAATAGCTGCATGCGATTCAAATGAAGATAAATTCAAAACATGCCTAAAATATTGAACTAACTTACTTGGAGGAGTCCGTCTTGATCTTCTTGGTGGTGGTGATGGCGATCGCAGAGATCTTCCGACCGGTCTACGAGAAGCCGGAGGAGGAGATTTATGCGAGTTTGTAGCATAACGCCGACGATGGTGCCCACGTGAACTTAGTGAACGACTGGAATCAGAGCTTGAATCGCTTTGGGAGCTGCTTGAACTCGAATATGACGAATTACTGCTGTAACTACGCCGATCTCTGCGTCTTTTGTCATTTCTATCGCGAGAAGAACCTCTACCGCCTGGAGACTTTGATCTCATCCACGGGTCATTCCATTCGTCACCTCTTCCTACAGGTTCTACTCTTTGTACAATAACTTCTCGTGCTGGTCGTAGACGCCTTTCATCTTCATACTGTGGCATACGATGTGGAGGAAGTTCCCTATATCGTGCCGAACGACCATATGGATCAACTTCATCATAGTGTGTAAGAGGGGGTCCTCGAGCATAACGTTCGGTGGCTGCATATGAATCTCCAATAGCATCGGGATATATGGGGTGACGAATACCCTGCAAAGAATATAAAAAGTTATTTACATCTGTATATCGTAGAAAAAATATTGATATGAAAATCAATCAATTTTATCTAAACAGCACTTCTAGCACCAGACGAGATTTTTTTAATAACCTGCTACCAGAAGTAATTCTTATAATTACAGTAAAGGCATTTTAGTGACCAACAATAATATCCTTAGATTATGTAAATGAAAACAAAAAAATTTAACATGAGGTAGAAATTAAATTAAATATTACATTTTGTTTATTTGAGAAAAAAACAAAAACGAATAAATTGTATAAATTATATAAAAGAAAATAATAATAAATTATTATAAAAATATAAATTAATATGGAAATAGAAAAATAGAGATATTTAACAATAAATACTGTGAAACCTCTCAAACCTGGACACTCTGAAAACCGGACGACTCCCTAACATACAGTTGCCTGGGGACGTTTGCTATATTAACACATTAAAATTAACCTCTCAAACCTGGACACCTCTTAGATCTAGCAAATCGTATTCTATCATATAAATAAAAAGGCTCATGTGAATAAATTATTCGGTGGAGAAACAACATAAACCTAAAATCAAGCAATCCGTAAAGATTCATCCCATATAAAAGCCTGCGGAACTGGGATACGTGATCCAAGCGCCTTAAACCATATACGTTCCTAATTATGTTACTGAATGCCAAATTCAGCTTAAGTTAGCATGCCGCATTACTAGCAAAAAGCTAAAACAATAATACAATATAACTGGCATTACGTAAATCTTTGTCAAAAAAATGAAAAGTCGAATTAGAATTTTTATGTTGAAATTTGACCGATGAAAATTCACTGAAAGTCACACAAAAGTCGACATTTTTAACCCTAGAAAGCTTAACCTACTGAAAGTCACTGATAAGCTGAACATACCACTATGGGCGGAAATTGAAAATTTGTGGCAAAAATTATTTACAATCAATCTAGTATCTCCAAATAGGGTATATCGATATTTTTTATCAAAATTAAATGTTACCTACAAAAAGTGAGTTATTCCAGTGGCGTTACTATGGAGTGGTCGAAATTGTAATTCCACTTGGAATATTATAGAATATACTCATATATGGAGTTTTATTTATACTTGCCTATTTTCCTTATTAATAAAGCGCCTTGAACTTGATGTAAATAGTATAAACCAGTAGACATTTTATTAAATTAATTTTATTAATTAAGATTAAACAAATATTAACCATCAAAATCACTTTCTTCGGTATCTAATTCTATTTCTGTCCGTCTGTGTTTGTTGTTTGCATGATTCTGTTCGCAATTATTAACCGATTTTGATCAAATTTGGTACAGCGTTTTTTCATGGTAGAAGTACAAACACTGTTGAATACAAACACTGTTGAATTTGGAAAAAAAATCAAAAAATTGGATCAAAGTTAGATAAAGCCCTAGATATATATGTAACGCCCGATTTCGAGAAATGAGTTCATACTGTGCTTATTTATTTAACATAGAGTAATTTTTATAGTATCCTTAAAGTGTGCAAAATGTCATCAAAATCGGTTCAGATTTAGATATAACTCCCATGTATATGTATCTCCCAATATTCCCAATTTTGGTTCTCTTGTGGCTTTCACAGTTTCTTTTAATTTAACAGCTTGGCTGATAAGTCCCCGGTCTAACAAAGAAATACACATTTTTTTTGTCAAAGTTCGTTTTTATTATTCAACATAGTTCCCTTCAAGAGCGATACAAGGATTAAAACGACCTTCCAATTTTTTGATACCATTTTGGTAGTACTCCTTCGGTTTTGCCTCAAATAGGCCTCAGTTTCGGCGATCACCTCTTCATTGCAGCCAAATTTTTTTCCCTGCGAGCATCCTTTTGAGGTCTGAGAACAAGAAAAAGTCGTTGGGGGCCAGATCTGGAGAATACGGTGGGTGGGGAAGCAATTCGAAGCCCAGTTTATGAATTTTTGTCATCGTTCTCAATTACTTGTGGCACGGTGCGTTGTCTTGGTGGAACAACACTTGTTTCTTCTTCATATGGGCCGTTTTGCCGTGATTTCGACCTTCAAACGCTCCAATAAAGCCATATGGTAGGCACTGTTGATGGTTTTTCCCTTCTCAAGATAATCGATAAAAATTATTCCATGCGCATACCAAAAAACAGAGGCCATTACTTTGCCAGCGGACTTTTGAGTCTTTCCACGCTTCGGAGACGGTTCACCGGTCGCTGTCCACTCAGCCGACTGTCGATTGGACTCAGGAGTGTAGTGATGGGGCCATGTTCCATCCATTGTCACATATCGACGGAAAGACTCGGGTGTATTACGAGTTAACAGCTGCAAACACCGCTCAGAATCATTAACACGTTGTTGTTTTTGGTCAAATGTGAGCTCGCGCGGCACCCATTTTGCAAATATTGATGAATGATATGACCAACACGTTCCTTTGATATCTTTAAGGCCTCTGCTATCTCGATCAGCTTCATTTTACGGTCATTCAAAATCATTTTGTGGATTTTTTGATGTTTTCGTCGGTAACCACCTCTTTCGGGCGTCCATTGCGTTCACCGTCCTCCGTGCTCATTTCACCACGCTTGAATTTTGCATACCAAACAATTATTGTTGATTTCCCTGGGGCAGAGTCCGGAAACTCATTATCAAGCCAAGTTTTTGCTTCCACCGTATTTTTCCCCTTCAAAAAACAGTATTTTATCAAAACACGAAATTCCTTTTTTCCCATTTTTTCACAATAACACAAACTAATTGACTTACAGACGTCAAATTTTGACACGAATCATTTGAAGGTTGGTACTATATAAAAATAATATGCATTTAATACTAGTGACACCATCTATGTGTCAGACCGGGGACTTATCAGCCAACCTGTTAATAATTATTTGTGTTCCAATAAATTGGCTTAATTTTTCGTCGGTTTTATGTGGTATTTTACTTTTCCAGAAAGAAAAGATAGCATTTTTATCTTTTTTGTTTTTCAGCCAAAATGAGAATAATTCACTATATTTATCTTCACTATTTTTAGAAAAATTACATTTATTTTAGTATGGGCAAGTTTGGGCAGACAAACCTTACAGCACGTAAAAGTATACTTCCTCACGAACAATGATAGCAAAGATTTTCATTAACAATCGCTAAACACTCTAGTTCTATTCCTCACAAATATACGTATGTACTAAAATTTTCACATATAAACAGCACTGTTGAATCCACAAATTGAAATTCAAAAACAAAAATATTTTTTAAAGTGTTTACTAGAGGTCTGCACAATTCCATTTGTAAATGCAGAGTACACGTGTACTTTGAGAGAGTCGCAAAACTATTGGTACACATTTTGATGAACACCAAAAGCCACGAGTAACTTCTTGTTGCTACTCTGATATCTTCACTACCAACGAACACATATTCCTCTTTCTCTCTTATTGGGGTGTACTCAGAGTCGAGTATGTTGCGAGAACAAAACTTCATAGAGTACTCCATGAACCACGTGCAGTTTCAGAAATACAAAAAAACAGTTACTCTCCATAATATATGTTTTGGTTTGTTATAAAGAACGGCAAACGTTAAGGTAAGTGTGTGACATACATAAATATATGAAATATGTGATATAAAGGGTGATTCTTTTGAGGTTAGGATTTTCATGCATTAGTATTTGACAGATCACGTGGGATTTCAGACATGGTGTCAAAGAGAAAGATGCTCAGTATGCTTTGACATTTCATCATGAATAGCCGAACGATCTGCCACAACGTCGAATTTTCAGTGAATGGGCCCTAGAAAAGTTGGCAGAAAATCCGCTTTTTTATCGACAAATTTTGTTCAGCGATGAGGCTCATTTCTGGTGTAATGGCTACGTAAATAAGCAAAATTGCCGCATTTGGAGTGAAGAGCAACCAGAAGCCGTTCAAGAACTGCCCATGCATCCCGAAAAATGCACTGTTTGGTGTGGTTTGTACGCTGGTGGAATCATTGGACCGTATTTTTTCAAAGATGCTGTTGGACGCAACGTTACGGTGAATGGCGATCGCTATCGTTCGATGCTAACAAACTTTTTGTTGCCAAAAATGGAAGAACTGAACTTGGTTGACATGTGGTTTCAACAAGATGGCGCTACATGCCACACAGCTCGCGATTCTATGGCCATTTTGAGGGAAAACTTCGGAGAACAATTCATCTCAAGAAATGGACCGGTAAGTTGGCCACCAAGATCATGCGATTTGACGCCTTTAGACTATTTTTTGTGTGGGGTTACTTCAAGTCTAAAGTCTACAGAAATAAGCCAGCAACTATTCCAGCTTTGGAAGACAACATTTCCGAAGAAATTCGGGCTATTCCGGGCGAAATGCTCGAAAAAGTTGCCCAAAATTGGACTTTCCGAATGGACCACCTAAGACGCAGCCGCGGTCAACATTTAAATGAAATTATCTTCAAAAAGTAAATGTCATGGACCAATCTAACGTTTCAAATAAAGAACCGATGAGATTTTGCAAATTTTATGCGTTTTTTTTTAAAAAAAAAGTTATCAAGCTCTTAACAAATCACCCTTTACATACATATCTATGATTAATAATAATGGAAAGTTTTGCTTCGCACATAACTGAGAAATACTTGTGGTACCACGTGAAGTGAAGAGAATCCATGTTGTACTTTTCCTCAAGTACTTACATTTTTATTGTTCCTTTTTTTCAGAACACATATTGTTTCGGATAAGTACTTGGTGGTATTTGACAAGCAAGTGTTCTCTTCACTTCACTACTTGCGCTCTGAGAGAAAGACAGTGTATGTACTATATTCGACAGCGAATTGCATACATGTAGTGAAAAGTTATTCGATTCAGACCTCTAGTGTTTACAACATTTTGAACTGCTAGTCCTCCTCTTAGAATCCACATTTAAAAGTTTTCTTTATTCACTTTTATTGCGAAAAATGGGGCACGAACTTTTTTATTTTTGCTCTCCTTGATTACATGCAACTTGCATAAATTTTGGTAAACATTGGCAGCTTTTTTTCTCCTGAACAGGGTTGCCAAGTTTTAAATTAACTTTCGATTTCTACTTTTCAGGATGTTCTAAAGTAATTTAAATTGGAACATCCAATCATTTTTCATTTTGAAAATTTACTTTTTGCCGCAGTTATGCGATTTCCGCCCATACGTCTATGGGACGTATCATAGTTTGTCATCATGTGGACAAACTTTGTGGATTTTTGTTTTTAATGTTTGTACTTACACCGATTCTATATATAAATTCTTATCAGATGAACACGTTTTTGTGTAACAAACAAAAAATCACATTTTCCGTACTCATTTTCATGAGGGAGAGCGAAAAACTAAAAACGCATACCTCTCCCAGGCGTAGATAAGCTCTCTAGGGTTAAAAAATTACAAATCGACTTTTCCACATACAAAAAAAAAAAACGAAAAATTGTCTTCCAAATTTGGAAAATCCCACAATTCGGTTTATACAAACATATTTGATATCCAACAAATATTGTTCATTGATTTTTTTAAACAATCAAAACTAACTCTGGAAATGACATGATTATAATGTTGATAAATATGAGCAAACAATGCAAAATTTTCGACGAAAAGTGCAATGTGACCATCAAAAAGGTCTTTCTGGTCAACTCAGAAAAACTCCTAATGCAATGATTTCAATAATTTTTTCCCAATGATTTCAATAATTTTGCTTACCTCAGCTGGAGATAGTCTATCTTTTGCATAATAAGGGTCCTTCTCCAACTCGTCTGGCGACAGCGTCAAATGCATTTTTTTGTCCTCAAAGTCCATATCCTGTTCTTTTCTCTTATTCGCCTTTCTCATCATTTCCTTTGCTGTGCGAAGACCGCGTTCCCACGCACTTTCAACAACAACGGGCCCATCACTTGCCACTGGCCGGGTTTCGTGATTTGGAGCAAAAGTGGTCGCCGCATGAGTAATAGCAGTTCGATGATGCAGCGATGGACGTTCGGTACGATAGTCATGATAATCGGCAGCATGCATATTATAACCAGATGATCTACTACCAGGAAGAGTGCCACCTTGCAACAACGGTACTGGTCTAACCAGATCAAACATTGTATAATTTCCTTTATCTGTTACACCAGGATGAAGGAACCGGCAACTCATTCCCCAAGTGCATTGTCCTCTGGTATAAAATCTGCAAACTGGTTTAGGCTCTGTTTCCTCAGGACGTTTCTCATCCTCATCTGAAACCTCTCCCTCCTCCAATTCTTCATCGGCGACTTCTCCTCGCTTCTTTGGCGATTTTAGAGATTCGCTCACATTTTCTACTGCTTTATCGTCTTGAGTTTCGTCATCCTTACTTACATCGTTACATTCTCCTTCTTCTGCTTCAAAATCCAAAGCATCATCATCATGAGACTTCACCAAGTCTTCCAACGATTCTCCAACTAAGCCTTTTCCATTCAATGATTTGTCTTCAATTTCATTGGCCGATAAATTATTCTCAACATCCTAAAATGATTATCATAAATGATATTATGGTTTAGTGGTAATAGGTACAACATTATCACCTAAAGGAGTTTCTAATCTATTCTCTATATCCATACAAACAAGTACACATAAAATGTTTTCAAATCGAAAAGTTATTCAATTAGTATCTAATTTTTTAAATTGTTAAAATCCAAATTTGTTTAATATTCAAGTAGTGCACCGCTGTGTATAACTGTACTCACGTTTAACAGTGTTTTCTTTTTTTCCAATTTCTGACGCAAATCCGTTATTGGAGAATTTGATTTCGATTCTTCATTGTTTAAATTATCTTTGGATAGCACATCTTCAACTCCATTTGCACTATCATCATCAATGGACTGTTTGCTATTATTGAAAATAGACGTACGCTTCTCACTTTCTAAATCACTAACGTCACTAAGATCTTCGTGACTTAAATTCATTTCCGATGTTCGATGATTTCGGTCCACGCTGTTATTTCTGCTGGTATTTGATGATGTACTAGAATCCCTTGTACTTCGTCTAGGCGACTCAGAAAAAACTCTTTTCTCATTGCCGACAGTTTCTGGTTCAATGTTTGCCGATTGCGCAGCTTGAGCCGTTTCAAAATTGGCATCTTCGTCTTCGTTATCAGTAGAGGAAGAAGAAGAAGTTTCGGAGTCGGACTTGGATTGGGAACGTTGAGAGCCCTCATTCAAAGAGGCAGATCGACATGATTGTCGACTTCTAGAGCTACTGACGGGGCTGATGGGGGCTCCCTCTTGTATACCGGGACTTCTTTGCTTGTCATCGGAATTGTTGAATGGATGGGATTGTTCAGAGTTATGTGAAGAATTCGATGAAGTATTTGATGCTGATGAACCTGGTCGTGAATCTTCTGACTCCATTCTGATTCCAATAAATATATAGTATATGGTACCTATTAGTTGCGAATAAAAGAAATATTTCAATGTTATTGAATTCAACAATTCTACCAAAATGTCAGTGTTTTTGCAACAACTTTCACTCATTGCTAAATTTAATAAAAGGGTATGTATCGGTCGAATTTTATCCCAAATATAAAAATATTTTTTGCTGAATCAGGTCTTATCTAGCAATAATTGGTATAGGTCTGTGCAAACCACTCGTTGCTCACAGAATTCAACAACAGGTTTCAAAAACGTGTTCAGGTTACGGCCAGGTGACTTGCAAAATATTAGAAACCAGCGTAAGTCAAATTAATCAATTATAAAAAGAAATCAAAACATAGTGTACTGGATTGATTGACGTAATGTGGGTTTACGTCAATCATATATAATATCGGCCAAAATCATTTTATCCCATAGTATACATCTTTGGATTTGTAAGACATATAACTATATACTTGGTACAAAACTGTTTCTATCCCTTCTAAGACTTAATATGCAAACACGTCCGAGAAGCGGGTTTTGTTGGTCCAATCCGAATATTCTTCGTGCTTGTGTATCTCAGGCGCATTCAGCAAGACAGGAACAAATTCCCTTAATGTCATGCTGCATCTATTGCCTTTAGACATTTTGGCCAAACAATCAGCTGCAATAACGGCTGTGCGGTTGCGCGAGCTATCGCTGTGGTCGGAAAAAATGTACGGTCACAGTTCGGTCCTCAAAATAATGCCAGATGTGCCTAACGTAGTGGATTATACTTTGGTGAGACCATTTTTCGACAAAAAGTTTGAAACTGTAATTCCCAACATTAAGGGGTAGTGCACACAGGCCCCGGGGAATAAACGATACATAGACTTCTACTCTTATGGCTCCTATTGGGTTTCGGGGTATATTTTAAAGATCTTGAACTTCGAATAGCGAATAGATTACCTAATCACTGTAGTGTTTTTCAGTCTGAAATATTATCAATAAGAGAGGTGGCGAATTGGCTGAGAAGTAATGTTCCAAAAAATGTTGACATTAATATATACTCAGACAGTCAACCTGCAATAAAATACTTGGACTCTGTGTTCCTTAACTCGAAAGCGGCCGTCGACTGCCGCAAATCTCCCAATGAGATGGCTGAGCAGCACAATATTCACCTAATATGGGTGCCTGGCCATAGGAACATACCGGGGAACTGCGAAGCGGATGAGTTGGCAAGGCTAGGGACTACCTTACATATTCCAGGGCAGCCCGATGTATCAGGCTCACTTAGACTATTCAGTCCATTGTGATACCACAGTGGTGAACTTCTCTCTTATCACTGAGTGCTGCCCGATTCCATGTTAAGCTCAATGACAAGGGACCTCCTTTTTATAGCCGAGTCCGAACGGCGTTCCACATTCCAGTGAAACCACAGGCTGCCACTTTAACCTAACCTAACCAGATTGTTCCAAAAACATTAACAAACTGCTTAAGTTAACGTTTTCCAGGTCAGCCAGTAATCTAAAGCTATATGCTCCTAAAATTCGCTTACGCCTTACACAAAAAGCAGGACACTCACACAAGAGGTGTTTAATTGATTCCTTTTCCTCCACATCATGACAGCTTATACAATAGTCATTATACTTCGCACCTATAGTTTTTGCAAATTCGCCTATCAGGCAGCGATCCGTTATAGCAGATATCAGGAGTGCTATCTGACGCCTTGAGAACACTAGCATATCTAGTGTGCGGTTTAAGTTTAAATGGGGCCATATTTGCTTGGTGTCGTTACAACCCTTGCAATTCTCCCATCGAAAATTGGCCATCATAACAGCCTTCACACGCAGTAAGAGCTTGCAGGTGGCCAGAGGCATACCAACAACAATCTGGTTGGTTCAACAGAAGAAAATAATCGAGAAGGTTCAGCGGTTAAAACTAGAAGTAATGGGTACTTTTATGTAATAGGTACCATATGTAATAGGTACTTTTAGTTAATGTGGTATCACCATGGACTGAATAGTCTAAGTGCGCCTGAATCTTAATCGGGCTGCCACTTTAACCTAACCTAACCTGACCTACTACGAATAAAATGGTGGAAATCGGTTAATATCGGGTCTGTAATAATTTGTATATACCTAGGTTAGGTTAGGCAGCCCGATGTATCAGGCTCACTTAGACTATTCAGTCCATTGTGATCCACATTGTTGAACTTTTCTCTTATCTCTGAGTGCTGCCCGATTCCATGTTAAGCTCAATGACAAGGGGCCTCCTTTTTATAGCCGAGTACAAACGGCGTTCCACATTGCAGTGAAACCACTCAGAGAAGCTTTGAAACCCTCAGAAATGTCACCAGCATTACTGAGGCGGGATAATCCACCGCTGAAAAACTTTTTGGTGTTCGGCCGAAGCAGGAATCGAACCCACGACCTTGTGTATGCAAGGCGGGCATGCTAACCATTGCCCCACGGTGGCTCCCACCGTAGATACCTAACTTAGCCTAACCAATAAATTAAATAGACAACTCCATGTATATAATCCAAAGTTTGGTATAGTTTTAATATTCCCGTCTGGAAAACTAAACAAGATGTCCAAATTTCTGCCCCCTCCGACCATGAGAGCCTCGTTCCCATAACGTAGGGACAGCGTACACACCATGATCCGGTCCATGGCGTGGTGGAGACAGAGGGATGTAACCAGATACAGAGAAGGACTCATTAACCGGCTATATTACATTATAAGAGTAAACACTAACGGCCATTTTCATGTAGCTCCGTTAGGCTTAACTGCCAGTTAAAAGAAAGTAAATTGCAAATATCTTTTCTCCGGTTAACTTTCGTAACTGACATATGGAATATATAGCTAACTTAGCATTAACGGAGATGCCTGAAAATGGGGGTTAATCACATCAATACTTAAGTTAGTTTCAATTAGATGATAGATCGGATTAAAATAAATGCACACCCTACGAATAGGTTCTACCGAAGCATAATTCGAACGTTGAAAATCAATGAAAAGGAACTGATAATTCCTAGAAGCCTTGAAAGGGATATTTACCCTGATCCAGGGCCGTCTTTAACCTTTTAGAGGCCCTGGGCATATTAATATAATGGGGCCCCTATGACCAGTGTTTGAATTTTGCTCAAAAATGAGCTGAAAAAAAACATAAAAACCCTTTTTTATTTGAGTGCCGGCACGCTTTTTAAAAAGAGCGTGCCGACATGACAGCTCCGTGCACAAGTGCCAACGAAATGAGCAGCTCTTTTCAAAAACTCGTAGAACTGTTCCATAAAATGAGGGTTGTTTTGAATTTTGTATACATAATTGAGATGCCATATTGTAAATTTAAAACATTTTTCTAGGGAAACAATTGGAAATAAAAATAAATAATAAACAACAATTGGAAAAGCAAGAAAACAATTACCATACAAATTCTTTCGATAAACTGTCAGTAAATTATTGTGTATATGGGCATACATGTTGTAGAGCGTCCCGGAAGGCGGTAATCAAATCAGTTCAGTGTAGAACCAACTACGACCCATTAAAAGAAAAGGTATTAACTTTGTCATTCCGTTTGTAACATATCGAAATATTGCTCTCAGACCCCATAAAGTATATAGTATATTCTGGGTCGTGGTGAAATTCTGAGTCGATCTAAGCATGTCCGTTCGTCCGTCTGTTGAAATCACGCTAACTTCCGAACGAAACAGACTATCGACTTGAAACTTGGCACAAGTAGTTGTTATTGATGTAGGTCAGATGGTATTGCAAATGGGCCATATCGGATCACTTTTACGTATAGCTCCCATATAAACGGACCCCCAGATTTGGCTTGGCATATGGTCCCTAACAATCATACAAAAATTGGTCCACATCGGTCGATAATTATATATAGCCCCCATATAAACCGATACCCAAATTAGGCTTGCGGAGCCTCAAAGCGAAGCAAATTTCATCCGATTCGGCTGAAATTTGGTACAAGCTGTTGGTATATGGTCTCTAACAACCATTCAAAAATTAGTTCACATCGGTCCATAATTATATATAGCTCCCCATATAAACCGATCCCCAGATTTGGTTTGCAGAGCCTCTAAAAGAAGCATATTTCATCCGATCTGGCTGAAATTTGGTACATGGTGTTTGTATAGGGTCTCTAACAACCATGAAAAAATTTGTCCACATCGGTCCATAATTATATATAGCCCCCATATAAATCGATCCCAAGATTTGAATCGCGGAGCCTCCAAGAGAAGCAAATTTCATCCGATCCGGATGCAAACATTGGTCCTCATCGGTCCATAAATATATATAGCCCACATATAAACCGATCCCCAGATTTGGTTTACGGAGCCTCTAAAAGAAGGAATTTCATCCGATTCGGTTGAAATTTGGAACATGGCGTTGGTATATGGTCTCTAAGAATCATGCAAAAATTGGTCCACATCGGTCCATAATTATATATAGCCCCCATATAAACCGATCCCCAGATTTGGCTTGCGGAGCCTCTAAGAGCAAAAATAATCTACCAAAATTTTATTTCTATAGAAAATTTTGTCAACATTTTATGTCTTTAGGAAATTTTGTCAAAATATAATTCCTATACAAAATTTTGTCAAAAATTTATTTCTGTAGAAAATTTTGTCAAAATTTTATTTCTATAGGAAATTTATGAAGCATTTCATAGTTGGAGTAATATTTTGCAAAATCTTCCAAAACATCAAGAATTCTACCAATCTACAAAACAGTAAAAAATCTGCCATTTGTGATAGACTCGTGTTCATAATTATATATAGCACCCATATAAAGCGACCCCCGTATTCCAATTCTGGCTCTATAATTACCGCACAAAAGTTCATATCGGTTCGTAATTATTTCTTCCCTATATACCGGTCAAAAACTGAATATATACGTATTTAATCGACCTTTCTTTTGTCTACTAAATATCCCGCATGGACTAACTTACAATTTAGAAGATGGTGTTAAGAAGTTGTAAGATGCCTTTCCATCGGCCGCAACCCAAGTAATTTAATTGTGGATGACCGTCTTTAGTAGAAGTTTCTACGCAATGCATGGTGGAGGGTACATAAGATTAGGTCTGGCCGAACTTACGGCCGTATATACTTGGTTTTTGTTTTATTTATATTTTTGCGAAGTTTCATTTTAGAATTTGAACAAAGCAGACGTATAATTTCCTACAAAAAAATAATAAAAGGAAAAATTTCAACTTCAAAATAAAAGACTTATATATATATTGTGAAAAATATGAGTAAATCAAATGGATTCGCGGTTTGTCTCCAATAGCGATCCTCCAAAACATCCGGAAGAGACGACCAAAGATAACACATGGAATATAAAACATCCAGAAGAGACAAACAAAGACAATTCAAGAAATGTAAATAAACGTAATTACGAAACCACCAATCAACATTCAAATATTATGGAAGTAAATACCGAAAGCCCGGCCAACAAACAGTCAAGATGTGAGGATTTTAATCTGCAAGATGTGAGGATTTTCCAGACTTGGCACCTGTCAAATTGAGGAAAGAGAAAATCATAACAGATTTGCCATTCTGGGTGAGTTGAATTTCGAAGAAGAATCATTAGCTCCAGAACAAAGCTCCTCAAGTCACCACCTCCAAGCAAACATATTGTCCTCCGTTCTTCCTATATAACATCAACATGTCAGATCTAGGCCAGCAACTTAGATCCAAAGGCATAGAATTCAAAATTGTCAACAAGACCAAACGGATAAGTAAGTTGTATGTGAAAGATCCGTCAGTCCACACAGAACTCATGAATATCCTGAAATCGAAGAATATTGATTCTTATTCATACTCTCCGAAACAACTTAGACATGTGTCCTTTGTGTTAAGGGGTCTCCATCATAAGACAACTTTAGAAGAATTAAAATCTGAACTAACGACATTACTACCAAACACAATCGAGAAAGTCTCCCATTTTACTACGGAAATGTCTCGGAAAATGAATATGAATACCGGTCTATTTTTAATAACATTACTCCCAGGAAGGACATAAAATTTATAAATACAATATCAAATCAAAAGATTGCATGGGAAGTACCAAAATCTAGTAACAAAATACCTCAATGCTGGAGATGTCAGAAATGGGGACATATGTCGAAGTATTGCAGCCGACCTTTTGTGTGTGTCAAATGCGACCAAAATCATCTCTCTGGAGAATGCAAATTTACTTCAGATGAGAATAATTTATTTACCTTTTTGTGCAAACTGTAAGACCAAGGGGCATCCCGCTATCTACAAAGGTTGTCCATCGTATAAAATCTTTCTGCAATTGAAGGAATCGGCGAAAAATAATTGCAGGGAATTAAGAGAAAGGGCCTCTAACAATGTTCTCAGTGCAATAAACTCCACTTCTCAAACAATACCAGGTACGACTGTTGCTACTTTATTTCAAAGCCCCAACTCTACTTGCTCGAAACCACCGATAATTGTTGAATTTTTGAAAATTGCAAACGAGATCTGTAAACCAAATATTCCACCCCTAGAGGTTAAAATTGAACATTTTATTAAATCATATAAGACAATAAACAGAGATGAGGCTAAGCGAATTTGCCTTTCCTTTCGATCCCGTAGATCGTTAAACTGCCTGACCTTCAATGTAAGAACTCGTATAGAAATCAGTCGAAGAATCAAACTATTAAATACACTGAATAGAAGTAACATCGATATCGCTTTTGTTAAGGAAACACATTTAAAAAATCGACATCGAGTCCACCTTGACCAATACAACATTATCCGGGACGACACAAAACAAGGCATTGCAATTGCAATAAATAACAAAATTCAATTCGAAAGAATCTACGTTCCTAATCCACGATTCCCTAACCTATTTATTTGCATAAACATAAGATTGGGTAGTTGCGAAAGGAAACTTCTGGCCAGCTCTATATATTTCCCTTGCAACACCAACCCAAATAACTTAAAAGAAGACTTAACATACATCTACCAAACATCCCAACAGTATTACGGAACAATCCTTCGAGGTGATCTAAACTCCAAACACATATCATGGGGTGATACTATGAATAACCCCAACGGAAATACACTACATACCTGGTTACACACCACTCACTTGAGTTTGCAAGATTGTCGGACTCATCTCCATCCTTCCCCAATGGCAATTCTTTTGTAGATCATTATATTTTAACTAAAAATCTTTTGAACTCGACATTTTCAAATTTTTCCGTCTGTAGCCTGACAACGTTCATTGATCATTTCCCTATTAAATTATCGTTAAATATATTGGAAATGTAAATTGTTCTCAATATTCCCGCGACATTTACGTCTTTCCGAAACACTAACAACTTTGGAAATGAGGTTCTCCAGAAATTACTTGTAAATTTTCCTGATTCCACAAGAAACCTATATAACGATGAAATAGATGTATTTATCGATCAATTCTCATCATCAGTAAATAATGCTAAAGCCAACAATTCAGAAGCATGCACATATTTAATAGAAAATACATTGTCTCTGAAAATATAAAAAAAATTTACAAAATAAAATACTCTTGACAACGAGAGATGAAGAAAATATTTCATAGAACCAGCAATAGAAGAGACCCACATTACTTCTCTCTAAACAAATACAATTACTTAACAATATTATTAATCGACTAGTACAAATTGAACAATCAAACATTTTCAATAAAAAAGTGCAAGAGATAAAACCAGGCCCCAAAGCTCATAGACAAATCTATAACATAGTTGGCTACAAAAGAAAATGCTCGTTTAAAAGTATTCGGATAAATGATGAATTAATATCAGACAAATCGCTATGCTGAGAAAATCTCAAACACTATTTCTCTAATATATACAGCTCTTCTATCCCCATCCACAACACTCAACACATAGACAACACCATTAACAATGTTCTTACGGCTATCGAAAGAAATCCACATAACACGGAACACTCTTCCCTCAATATAAGTAGATCACCCAATCTTACTTATACGAACGAAATTTATGCTCTTGTGAATTAATTGAATAATAAGAAACTTGCGGACTAGATGAAATGTCAAATTATATAATACGAAAACTGAAATTATATAATACGAGAAATGAAAGCATTGGAATTCCTTACCGTACTATTCAACAACTGCATAAATAATTCACATTTTCCTAAACGCTGGAAAATATCAAAAATTGTTCCAACACAGAAAAAGCCGGCTAATATAGAAGTTACAAACTTAAGACCGATATCCCTGCTTTCGAACGTGGGTAAGCTTTTTGAAAAAATTATCAGAGTGAAGATGGACATTGGGGTAAATCCCGCTATATACCAAACCTTCAGTTCGGGTTTAAGAAAAATCACTCCACAGAAGATGACTTACTCAAATTCGAAACTGATGTAATTTGCAACTTACGAAATAAGAAGTGTACAGTAGCAGTATCTTTGGATGTTGAAAAAGCCTTCGACCATGCGATCCATAAAGGCATCTTATACAAAATGATTCAAATAGGTTTCGATATTTCTATTATTAAAATGTTTCACAGTTTCTTATCCGACAGACTCTTCTGCATACAATTTGAGGGGGAATATTCCGACTATGGTCCTGTCATGTGCGGAGTGCCACAGGGCTCAATACTTGCCCCCACCTATATAATATCTATGTACATGACTTTCGCCTTAGTGATAACGAGTCAACGGGGCTGTTGTATGCAGATGATTCTTTAATATATGCCCATGATGAATCGTCCCAAATAGCATTACTTAAAGTTGAGAACCACCTCGCAAGAGTGGGACAGTTTTACGATCAATGGGGCATAAGAATTGACGTGTCAAAAAGTGAAGCAATTTGCATTAGAAATGATTCGGGGAAAATGTAAAAACTTTGTTGTCCCAGAAAGTAAAAATTTATACCTGTCTTTGAATGGTATTGACATCCCTTTCAAAAATGATATGAAATATATGGGGATAACGTTTGATTCAAAAAAATAAAATTCAACACTCACGCAAGGAAATCTCTGAGCAAAGTATATAAATGTTTGTACCTGCTCTCTAAAATATTTTGCAATAAATATCTACCGATAAAATCCAAATTATTAATATATAAGAAAGCATAAGACCAAGTCTTCTTTACGGATTTCCAATATGGTTTTCGGTATAACCCACAGCCATGAAAGAGTTTGAGGTTTTGGAGAGAAAAGCACTAAGACACTGTGTAGGAAAATATTTTAGATCTAATTGTAAAAGACACTCAAACTACAAAATATATAGATATTCCAAAGTAACACCTATAGGATTATACGTTTGCGATGTTCTACGAAAATTTATCACTCGTATTAGCACACATGCCTATCCCCATATACAAAACATAAGTGGCTAAACACTTACTACATCTCATCCATTGGATTTATAAATGAATTAGAACCAAATTATAATATAGTATTCAACACTCGCTATCAGTTTTATACAAAAGTGAGCCCTAATACTCATAGAGGATAAAAAATTGTAAATTATCTTATTTGTTTTAGTACTTCTGTGATCTATTTCTATCATTTGTAATTATATATTTTGTTACCATTTGATTTATATTAGTATATAAGAGCTCTTTAAACGCTCACAACATAAAGCTCCGGGAGCAAGAGCATTATTCCTTTATATAGTTAATTTTATTAAAATAAATAACAACAAAATTACACAACAAAGCATGGAGCTGTAACACAATTATACATTATAAAGATATTACATTATAGTCTTAAGTAGTTGTAAACCATTGTAACCCAAAAAGGCTCAATAAAGAAAAATATGTCTTACAAAATATGTCTTTATATTTTTGCAATAAAAACAAATGAATTAAAAACATATATAGCGGCTTACTATCGTGGTTTAATATTTAGAGGGTTACATGCAAATTGTATACGAACACGATTAAAAAATCAAATCAGAACTCACAACGTGTTTGCCTGTCTCTATTCATTTCATTTGTATATCAACTATACACATATGGCATCACCAATTTCAATTTGTGTCATACGAGGGCAGTTCGGAAACTTCTTAGTCTAGCACAAATAGCACGGTTTAACAGAAAAAGTTAAGTGTTTTGGAAACTTCCATCTCTGTTATGAACACATGTTAAATTTTGTTTCGATATGGCAACTCCATATAGAAACAGGTGTTGAAAAAAGACGCATCCGCATTTTTTTACAATGGAAAAATTAGAAATGCGTGCTGTCATTAAATATTTACATAAAAAAGGTTTATCGGGACAAGAAAATCATAATGATATGGTGAATGTGTTAGGAGAAAGTGCTCCTTCATATGCAACAGTAAAAAATTGGGTTGCTGAATTTAAACGTGGTCGTACAAGCATTGAAGATGAACCACGTAGTGAACGTCCAAAAACAGCAACAACAACAGAAATTGTAGCCAAAGTGCATGATATGGTATTAAATGATCGACGAATAAAAGTGTGTGAAATTGCAAATATCATGGGCATCTCAAATGATCGAGTCCATTTAATTTTGCATGAAGAACTACAGATGAAAAAGCTTTCTGCAAGATGGGTGCCGCATTTCTTAACAGTCGATCAAAAACGCATAAGAATGAATATTTCTCAAGCTTGTTTGGATAGTTTTAAGCGAAATAAAATGGATTTTAAGCGTCGTTTCATAACTATTGATGAGACATGGATCCACCACTATACTCCAGAGACAAAAGAACAATCCAAATCATGGACTTCAAAGGTATTTTATTGATTGACTATCTGCAAAAGGGTAAAACAATAAATTCAGAGTACTATTGCAACCTTTTGGACAAATTCGAGAAAAACATCCTGGCTTACAACACAAAATTTTTCATCAAGACAACGCACCAGCGCACAAGAGTGTTAACAATGGCTAAAATCAACGAATTAAAGTACGAGTTGCTTGACCACCCACCTTATTCTCCTGATTTAGCTCCCAGTGACTTTTACTTGTTCCCAAATCTAAATTCCTTGCTGGCAAGCGTTTTACCTCAAATGAAGATGCAAGTACAGTTGTAAACCACTATTTTGAAGACCTTGAAGAAAACTATTTTAATCAAGGGATAGAATTCCTAGAAAAGCGTTGGACTAAGTGTATTGAAGTTTCAGGAGTTTATATTGAAAAATAAAAATATTTTTGAAAAACTAACTATTCTCTTTCTTTGATAGGCCAAGAAGTTTCCGAACCGCCCTCGTAATCGATTTTGTTTTATTGTTACAGTTGCCGGTTTAAAATACCATCAACCGTCGATCGATTAGTTTTTAAAATTTTTAATTCTACCTTTGCTCCTAATTTTTGAAGAGGAACCGTTCTAGGCAATTTCGTTAATCACTTCTTCAAATGCTATGTTTTTTTGCACATCACATTCTATGGACATCAGCGATCTCCCTAGTCGTAATCTTTCTTTTTAGTCCAGTTACTAACCATCATGCTTTAAAAGATTCTCATTGCGAATTCTACATTTGGAAATGTGTCTGCAATATTGTTTTCTTTCAAAAGTTGATATATTTTTAACATAGAATTAGTTCCCTCATTTTCACTTTCCACAATTTTCAAGTTCTGTTAAATACAAACATTCCATTTCTAACTCCTTCTCATTAACATCTTCATAATAAAATTCAGCAATCTGAGCTGAGCTGAAAGCTGCATGCGGAGCGAAAAAATAGCGAATTCCCGGGAACGGGATCACGGGAAAAAAACCCTATTTGTGAGTCATATTCGAGGCCCTGTTATCATCGTAAAGTTTTGGGCTCGTCGTGGCGTTGTTAAACGTGTCTCTTGCCATATAATTGCGTTATCGCCTTCATTGCGAACGGTCGTGTTTTTAAGCTTTGCGTACAACAGAGTTATTTTTTTTTTCTTACTCACATTCTTCTGAGAGAAAATTGTTTTTTTTTTATAAGATACGATGTCTAATCAGCAGAGTATGTTATATATCTGTGCTCAATGTGAGGTTCAGATAAAAGATAAACACATGAAATGTGGTGAATGTGATGCAAGATAATACTTTTCTCCCTGCTGCTCCATCCAATCCTCCTCTTATGGAGGAATGACTGCAGCAAAGAAAGCAGCATGGGAATGTCACAAGTGCAGAGGGAGAGGGGAGGATCAAATAATTTATACCAAATAGTGGTGTCATCGGCGGAAAACCCAGCTCAGAAACAACAAGGAATGAAAATGTTGATGATGATGAAGTTTTTACGGACAAACGATACAGGCAGGATGGCTCTCCGCGAAATCACACAATCAACAACACAACATCAAACACTAACAAACCCCAGAAACTACAAGCTCCACCAACAATGGATACCAACGTTTTACAAATCATGATGCAGAATATGGCACAAATAACAACACAACTTGCGTCCATCAGCATTCAAATTCAGAACCAGCAAACAACCCTCGAATAAATAAACGAAAATTGTACAGATCTAAAGCAACAAGTTAATGAACTCCAGAATCAAAACAAGGAAAAAGAAAAAAGAATGAGCGACATGCAATTAAAAATAAATAAATTAGAGCAAAAACTGTTAGAGAAACATATTGCGATTAGCAACGTCAGAAATGAAAATATAAGTGCAAGAGACATAATACAAAACATAGCGAATAATGTAAATGTGGAATTAAACGAATTTGATATTTCTACATTTAAGTTTATTCAAATTAGTTTCCGTTAATTTAAAATTTCAAATTGTAACGGTCAAATTACATCATCACATTCATTTCTTTATTTTCTAGTACTTTCCTAAACATCTTTTGCGTTCTTAGTTTCACAATAATTGTAGTAACCACTTTTGTTTGGTTATTACTAATATGAGCACAACCCTCTGTCAGCTAAATTACGAGATAGGCAGAAACGACAAAGTGATTGTTCTAGATAATTGTAGGCAAGACTATGAACAGAAACGACAAAATGATTAGATAATTGTAGGCAAGACTATGAACATAATCAGCTATTCATGTGCGACATCTGCCGGACACTAGTAGAACATTCCAGATGGCTGTAGGCAATGAAGATAACCAGTTGAATATGTGCTGTTAGATAAATTGTAGATAGTTCACGGTATAAGCCCCTGGCGGAGGGAGCTGAAGTCAGTCGTAAGCTAAAGTTTATACAGTACACATCGTAGAGCAAATAAGTGAAACCTCTCATTTAAACAAATAAATTGTAGATTGTCGTTATTTGAAAAGAACTGTGTTTTAATTATCGGGTTATTAAACACGCCTCAATATAAAAACGTAACAATTGGTGTCGGAAGTGAAATACCGAAAACAAAAATCTACAATGAAGTTTAATCAGCTTCGAGTGGAAGACTTGAAGAAGGAATTGAGCAAAATGGAGCAGCCGACTACAGGAAATAAGGCTCTATTACAAAAGCGACTACTGGAAAAGTTCGAGCGGCGCAGTATTGATATCGAAACACATGAGTTCGATTATAAGGAAGATCTTGATGAATCAGTAGTAGTCAGCGCCTCAGAAAATCCATCTGCAACTTCTAATGTTGTTGATTATACATCGATGGTCAATATTTTGAGCAAAATGATGGAAGAAAACTCTCTAAAAATGCAAGAGAATTCTAGAAAAAGAATGGAAGAAAATTCTCTAAAAATGCAAGAGAATTCTAGAAAATTGGAAGAAAAATTTGACGAAAATTCATGAAAAATGGATGTAAATTCTAGAATTCTTAATGAAAAACTTCAAGAAATTTCTGAAAGCATGGAGAAACGTGTGGACCATATAGAAGGTCAAATGATAGAATTGGATAAGAAAGTTCTTTCCGTGGATGAGAAAATTGTGGTTCACGATGAGAAACTTCAACACCTGGAGAAAAAAATGGCTGACCTGGAAATTAAAGGTGGTCCCGTGCGCGTAATCGAGGGCCCAAAAATTAAAACTCCTATTTTTGATGGCTCATCTTCATTTGATGTTTTCAAATTCCAATTTGAGACGGTGGCATCCAGAAACATGTGGAATGACAACGACAGAGCAATTGAACTTCTGTTGGCATTGAAGGGTAATGCTGCCGATGTAATACAAAGTATCCCAACTTCTTCCAGAAATAACTATAACGAAGTAATAGCTGCACTACAACGCAAGTACGGTGAAGAACATAAGCAAGACATCTTTAGAATGGCATTAAGAGGTAGAGTCCAGAAATCAAACGAGACTCTACAAGATTTTGCAACAGAAGTTGAGCGGTTGGCCCAGGAGAGAGTCACCCACTTGCGGATCGCATCAAAATTGAGACCTTTGTGAATGGCATTCGAGACCCAGACATAAAATGTGCAACATATGCGTCACAAAAGGCTACATTCGCAGAAACAGTAACATTTGCACTTGCGCACGAAACTGCGAGATTGCTGGCATGGGCTGAAATTCACAAAGTACGCAGAGTAGAGACCAAGTGTGAAGAATCCAAATCTGTCATTGAATCGATGAAAGAGGCAATGAAGCAGGTAATGCAAGAATTGAAACAGGATACAACTTAATCCCGAATCAAATGCTATAACTGTGATAAGCCGGGACATATAGCTCGAGAATGCAAAGCACGACGCAAACGATCAAGATCCACATCTCCATCAAAAAATAGCCATAAAAAGGTGACACCACAGTCAAGTGAGTCACCTTCAAAACTAAATCGAGCTAGTTCAGCGGGGCAAGAGCTGACTCCCACAGATGATGGCCCCACAATCTGCATAGCAATAGTACAACAGCAAAATAACAATTTAATTGTCGCGGGGTTTATTAATTCTTAATCGAAGTCTATCATTAGATCAGACATAGTAAAAGAAAAAGTTTTACCATTGATTGGAGTCAAACTACGCACGGCCACAGGGGAAACCGCAACAGTATATGGGATGGTCGCCATTAAGCTGACTATTGCCAACATATCCGTTAAGTATGAGTTCATTGTGGCCGATATAGTAGATGAAGTTATAATAGGTGCGGATTTCATGATTGCCTTTGGTCTAAACCTGGATATGAAACGTCGTGTCATGACCTGGTCCGATACCGAAATACCGGTTAATGTGGGATACGACAAGAATACCCCTATCAGACGGTTGACTACGAGCAAGCCAGAGTTAATACCACAGCATTGCTGAACCAGCAGAAAACGAAAACAACATCTTGATAGCAAATGCCCTGGTAACAGCGAATAAAGGGAGACTAATACCAGTTCGTGTTTTGAACTTGTCCGACAATCAAGAGCATATTGGAAAATTTTCTGACATTGGCAAATGTACACCAACCGAGGCAATAGTCAATTTGGAAAGCAACTCATCGAAAGCACATGGCACAGCGAAGAAACGTCTTGAAGGTTATGTCGAAGCTTGGGCACGTCATCTATCACCGACCGAGAAATATAAGGCCAAGCAATTGTTATCGAAAAACGCCTCCGCCTTTGCTTTTGAGATGAGAAATCAAGGAAGAACATCTATTGTGAAGCATTAAATAAATACTACAGAGCAAAGACCAATAAAACAGGCCCCACGAAGTGTTCCACTGGCAAAACGAGATGAGGTACATACGCTCGTAAAGGAAATGGCGGAAAGTGGTGTGATCGAGCCATCATCAAGACCTTGGTGCTCACCAGTTGTACTAGTCAAAAAGAAAGATGGAAGCTCCCGATTTTGCGTGGACTACAGAAAGTTAAATGATGTCACCAAGAAAGACAGTTATCCACTTCCACGCATTGATGACACGTTGGACACACTAGCCGGAACAAAATGGTTTTCCACGCTTGCATTGGAAGTCCTGCTTGATATACCTAGACGATATCAAGTTCTTAAGGTGACGAGCATCTTAAGAACTTGAAGGCTGTTATCCAGCAACTGTCAGCCGCTGGTCTACGACTTAACGCTAAGAAGTGCTCGCTTTTCCAGCGAGAAGTTAAGTACCTGGGTCATCACGTTACAGCAGTGGGCATATCCACCGATGAAGACAAAATCAAAAGCAGTAAAAGATTGGCCACGTCCACGGAATCTCTACGAGTTGCGCAGCTTCCATGGTTTATGCACATGCTACAGGCGTTTCGTACCAAACTTCGCCGCAAGCCTCCATAAATTAACGCAGAAAGGTACGAAGTTGCAGTGGAACAAGGAACAGGAGGAGTCATTCCATCATCTAAAAGAACTTTTATGTTCTGCTCCTGTCCTGGCATATCCTATTCCTGGTGAAAAATTAGTTTTGGATACAGATGCTAGCGCGTTCGGAATTGGAGGTGTGTTGTCCCAACAGATAGATGGTAAAGAGAAGGTCATCGGATATTTTAGCGGAACGTTGTCCAAGCCCGAAAAGAATTATTGCGTAACGAGAAGGGAGTTGCTTGCTGTCATATAAAGCGTAAAGCATTACCACAAATACTTGTATGGACAGAATTTCTTGCTAAGAACTGATCATTCAGCTCTACGATGGTTGCTTCAATTCAAGAATCCGGAAGCTCAGCTGGCACGTTGGATCGAAAGACTCCAAAGCTATGATTTCAGTATCGAGCATAGAAAAGGTGGCAAACATGGGAACGGGGTCGCCTTGTCACGTCGACCTTGTAATGTCGAGTGCAAACACTGCTCGCAAGCTGAACATAAGGAAGAAATCGTGGACATCCGGCTGTTGGACGTCGAATCTGGAGTGGACTGGCCAGCAGAACAGCGTAAAGATCCCATTTTGAGCAAAATTATTTCGGCGAAAGAAGAAAAGAAACCCAGCAAGAACGACATCGCAGCCGAAAGCCCACTTGTGAAATCATACTGGGCTCAATGGGACAGTCTATGTCTGGTCAATGGAACCCTTCAATGTAAATGGGAAAGCGAAGATGGTAAGAGCAGCCGAAATTTAATCATCGTACCGGATTCTAAAATAAGAGATGTTTTGACGGAATTCCACAATGGACCTAGTGGAGGTCACTTGGGAAAAAATCAATGAATCATAGAAAGATATATCTCCATAATATGGCCTTATGGTATAACAATGAGTATTCATGGAATCAATATAGAATATGTAGGAATCAATACAAGAAGGAGTTAAACCTTGCTAAAGCAAATTATATTAATAGCAAAATAAATGAATGTAGGACACAAAAAGATATGTGAAGGTCTATAAAAAAGCTTGTGGTAAAGAAGGTAAACACTTGCGTAAACGAAATTGAAATTAATGGAAAAATTTTGCGTAGCGAAAAAGACATAGCTGAAGGTTTGAATTTCTTCTTCATCCAAAGCATCAAAAATATATCTGAAGGAATTGATTTCATTAATTATGAAAGATCATAAACGTAAATCCAGAATTAAAATTTAGATTCAAAATTTTGGATCTAACTCAAATAAAGGAAACAATGAAAACCATGAACAACAAGAAAGATCAAAATATGTTGTCAGTAAATATGCTCACCCAAAACTTCGATATAGTAGGACCACATTTACAAAGAATAATAAATTCATCCCTCCAAAATGGAATTTTTCCCAAATGCTTAAAAGAGTCATGCGTTGTACCAGTTCAAAAAGAGCAAAATACCACTAATCCTGCGGAAATAAGACCCATAAATATGTTATCTACGTTGAGTAAACTAATGGAGAGGATAGTATACGACCAATTAAGCAGTTACTTTGAAGGTAATCAATTATTATATCCAATGCAATCAGGATTCCGGAAAAACCATAGCTGTGAGCCTTGCTAAATCTAGTGGTATCAGGATGGAAAATCGAAATTGTCCAACGTAAAGCTGTAGTTGCCGTTTTTCTCGATTTCAAACGAGCATTTGAAGTAATAAATAGAGACATTTTGATAAAGAAGTTAGAACGATATGGAATCAAAGAGACTGAATTGTCTTGGTTTAGAAGTTATCTAAGCAATAGAACGCAGAGAACAAAGTGCGGAAATTACATATCAGCTCCAATATCTAATGAATTTGGTGTACCTCAAGGTGCAGTTCTTGGAACTCTTCTCTTTCTCATATATATAAATGATTTAGAAAGAGTTGGTGCAAACTCAAAAGTATGTATGTTTGCTGACGATACTCTGTTGTATGTAAGTGGAGAGGATGCAGAAGAATGTGTGCGAAAAGTAAATGACGACCTTAAAGAAGTAGAGACGTATTTAAAGATGAACAAGATTAAGATTAATACAAGCAAAACGAAAGCAATGGTATTAAACGGGAGTCCTACGCAAAATATTTGTATGGAAGGAGTAGAAATAGAAAAAGTAGAAGAAATGAAATATTTGGGAGTAATAATTGACAAACATTTGAAATTCGAAGCTCATTTTAACTATATTTGTAAAAAGATAGCCAAAAAGATTTCCTTTTTAAGAAGGATTCGTAATCAAATATCAACTATTTCTGCTATAAATATATATAATACCAAAATTAAGCCGCACTTTGAATATTGTTCAACGATATTGTTGATGGGAACATTACAGTGGAAAGGAAGACTACAGAAGCTTAAAAACAAGGGAATGAGAACTATCCTCAAGTGTAATTTTTTAACACATATAAGCGATATGCTAGATGCACTGAAGCGGTTATCTGTGAATCAGAGGATTATGATAAACGCCCTGATATTCATATTTAAAATAAAGAATGGATGGATGCCAAGATACATGCGTAAATATATAGTTTACGTAGCAGATGCCCAGCCCTATAACCTAAGAAATGCTATTGATTTTAGATTAGGATTTTCTTCAACAACTTTTGGTCAAAACTTACTGCTCTACAATGGCTTAAGAATGTATAATAATATGCCCGATGAAATAAAAATCGAAACAAATTTATATAGGTTTAAGCAGAAAGTTATTGCATACGTAAAACAAAAATTTTAATTAAATGAAATCCAATTCAAGTAAAGGGTGATTCTTTTGAGGTTAGGATTTTCATGCATTAGTATTTGACAGATCACGTGGGATTTCAGACATGGTGTCAAAGAGAAAGATGCTCAGTATGCTTTGACATTTCATCATGAATAGACTTACTAACGAGCAACGCTTGCAAATCATTGAATTTTATTACCAAAATCAGTGTTCGGTTCGAAATGTGTTTCGCGCTTTACGTCCGATTTATGGTCTACATAATCGACCAAGTGAGCAAACAATTAATGCGATTGTGACCAAGTTTCGCACTCAGTTTACTTTATTGGACATTAAACCAACCACACGAATGCGTACAGTGCGTACAGAAGAGAATATTGCGTCTGTTTCTGAGAGTGTTGCTGAAGACCGTGAAATGTCGATTCGTCGCCGTTCGCAGCAATTGGGTTTGTGTTATTCGACCACATGGAAGATTTTACGCAAAGATCTTGGTGTAAAACCGTATAAAATACAGCTCGTGCAAGAACTGAAGCCGAACGATCTGCCACAACGTCGAATTTTCAGTGAATGGGCCCTAGAAAAGTTGGCAGAAAATCCGCTTTTTTATCGACAAATTTTGTTCAGCGATGAGGCTCATTTCTGGTTGAATGGCTACGTAAATAAGCAAAATTGCCGCATTTGGAGTGAAGAGCAACCAGAAGCCGTTCAAGAACTGCCCATGCATCCCGAAAAATGCACTGTTTGGTGTGGTTTGTACGCTGGTGGAATCATTGGACCGTATTTTTTCAAAGATGCTGTTGGACGCAACGTTACGGTGAATGGCGATCGCTATCGTTCGATGCTAACAAACTTTTTGTTGCCAAAAATGGAAGAACTGAACTTGGTTGACATGTGGTTTCAACAAGATGGCGCTACATGCCACACAGCTCGCGATTCTATGGCCATTTTGAGGGAAAACTTCGGAGAACAATTCATCTCAAGAAATGGACCGGTAAGTTGGCCACCAAGATCATGCGATTTGACGCCTTTAGACTATTTTTTGTGTGGGGTTACTTCAAGTCTAAAGTCTACAGAAATAAGCCAGCAACTATTCCAGCTTTGGAAGACAACATTTCCGAAGAAATTCGGGCTATTCCGGGCGAAATGCTCGAAAAAGTTGCCCAAAATTGGACTTTCCGAATGGACCACCTAAGACGCAGCCGCGGTCAACATTTAAATGAAATTATCTTCAAAAAGTAAATGTCATGGACCAATCTAACGTTTCAAATAAAGAACCGATGAGATTTTGCAAATTTTATGCGTTTTTTTTTTAAAAAAAGTTATCAAGCTCTTAACAAATCACCCTTTAGATATTTATAAATGTAATTGTACTTAAAAATAGCATAAATATTGCTAAATAAATGAAATCAATCAATATTAATTATCGGGTTATTAAACACGCCTCAATATAAAAACGTAACAATATTGAAGGTGTATATAGCATAAAAGGAAAGGCAAAAGCCGTTATTGAATTCTGTTCTCTAAGTAAAAAGAGGGAGATAATGAGTAACATAAAACGACATAGACTTGAAGCGAATGAGATTAATGAAGGGACAACAGATAATAACAAGTACATCCATATAAATGATGAGCTCACGAGCACAAACCGCCGTTTCTTATGGCTTGTCAAAAACAGAGCACAAGAAGTGAAATGGAAGTTTGTATGTGTGAGGAAAGGAGAGATATGTGCTCGCAAAAATGAAAATGTTGCGAGAATGATATTGAGAAGATGATTTAAAATCTTATGACATAGACAACACACACAAAAGAAAATAAAAAAAAAACAATAAACAAAACAAATAATAATTGATATTTGCAAGATCAACACGACTACAACAAAGTATATTGATGTTATGAATTGTAAAGGATTGGATTGTATAGTGAAAGAGACAACTCGTGAAGACATAAACAAAAACACAAGCACAAGCACACACAGAAAAAAATATCACCAAAATATTTCCAATTAAAAAGTTAATTGAAGTTGAAATTTTTTTCAATTAATAAATTAATTGGTACAATTAACTTTTTAATCAAGATAGAAACATTAAGTTAATTAAGTCAATGATTGAAAATTTTAAAATTTTTAATTAAAAAGTTAATTTATATAATTAACTTTTAATCAAATTCGGAAGACTAACGGCCATTTTCATGTAGCTCCGTTAGGCTTTAACTGCCTGTAAACAGAAAGTAAATTGCAAATATCTTCTCTCCAGTTAACTTTAACTGAAAAATTTTCGTCAGTTAAGTTCCTAACTGGCATATGGAATATATATGCAAGATGGCAGCTTCGTCCATTATACGGTTCAAAAGTTGGTTAGTTAACGGAACACTAACGGAGCTTTATGAAAATGGGGGTTATTCAGTTAAAAAAAACGATGAACATTTTTTTTTTTAAATTTTTAATTAATTTTTTTTTTTCAAACAATCAATTGTTAATCCAAATAAAAATTATAAGCCAATTCGGAATGTAATTGAAAATAGTTACCTTTTTTAATTAATAAATTAATTGAGTTTTGCAATCAACATCAATTAAATTTTTAATTGAATCAATTAAAAAATTGATATTTGGTAATGAAATCAATTAATTTTTTAATCAAGAATTTTTTCTATGCCCAATTAAAACTGTGATTGATACTATCATTTTCGTGATTGAAGACATTTCAATTAAAAAATTAATTGGATCAATTAATTTCGTGATTGAATCAGAAAAAAAATTTTTTGTGTGCATGCATTGATCATATGTTCATTAGAAAAAAATAGACAAATGTGTCAGACCATTTTTCGCTCTTCGGTTGTCTTGAAACTACACAGAAAGAAAATTGTAACAAAATAAATAACCAGGCCTACGGTATGAGCACACGAAAAGTGAATCGATTAATTCAGGAAGAAAAGTGGAATGATATATGCAACGAAAATACTAATAGCAATGATCTATTCAATGCAATATTTTCAAAATTTTCTGAAATCTACCTGAAATCCAAAACCATCGTAAAAAAACATAATTAAAAAATTACTGAAAGCCCATGGTTAAATTATAGACTTCTTGAGTACTGTGCTGTACGATATAGATTATATAAAAGATGGAAAAATTGTAAAAATAACAAAATGTTTGAATTTGAATATATATAAGAAATTTAAAAATAAATTAAACAGAATTATAATAACAGCGAAGAATGAATACTTTCATGAGTTTAAAAACAATAGAAGTGATATAAAAAAAATCATGGAACCTTATAAATAGCATAATTGGCAAAAGATCTATAGATAGCGATTATACCATTAAAAAAAGCTTTAAAAATCAAGATATAAGTATTGTAACAGAAAATTTTGGCATTCAGTTCAAGGAAAATGTGTGTAAAATACTTCATAACTGCGACATAAAAACATTCCATGAGGAAGAACAACGTTTATCAAACACAATATATATCTCTCATACCGACAAGGATGAAATAATTACCATTTTAAGAACACTTAAAATAAATAGAGGACCAGGAATTGATCAAATAAGAGCAAAAGATCCAAAAAATTATGCACATACACTTGCTCCGATAATAACAAACCTGATCAACATGAGTATGCATGAAGGAATTGTCCCAACATTGATGAAAATTTCATTGATAAGGCCTATACGTAAAAATGTCACTAAGAATGATTTCAACAATTATAGACCTATATCGATATTACCAGTTCTTTAAAAAGTGTTGGAGGAAGTGATGGTACGGAGAATTAGACCATTTTTAACAAAATATGAAATAATAAGTAAAGAGCAATTTGGGTTTCAGAAAGAGAAGAGTATCTCCAAATTACTAGGACACTTCACAAATCATATAAACTGTAGTATGCACAATCTTGTGCATACTACAGTTTGATAAAATACTTTTTTCTGAAGGGAAAAATACGGTGGAACAAAAACTTGGCTTGATGATGAGTTTCCGGACTCTGCCCCAGGGAAATCAACAATAATTGATTCAAGCGTGGTGAAATAAGCACGGAGGACGGTGAACGCAGTGGACGCCCGAAAGAGGTGGTTACCGACGAAAACATTAAAAAAATCCACAAAATGATTTTGAATGACCGTAAAATGAAGTTGATCGAGATCATATCATTCATAAATATTTGGATATGCGGAAGCTCTGTGCAAAATGGGTGCCGCGAGCTCACATTTGACCAAAAACAACAGCGTGTTGATGATTCTGAGCGGGTGTTGCAGCTGTTAACTCGTAATACACCCGAGTTTTTCCGTCGATATGTGACAATGGATGAAACATGGATCCACCACTACACTCCTGAGTCCAATCGACAGTCGGCTGAGTGGGCAGAGACCGGTGAACCGTCTCCGAAGCGTGGAAAGACTCAAAAGTCCGCTGGCAAAGTAATGGCCTCTGTTTTTTGGGATGAGCATGGAATAATTTTTATCGATTATCTTGAGAAAGGAAAAACCATCAACAGTGACTATTATATGGCGTTATTGGAGCGTTTGAAGGTCGAAATCGCGGCAAAACGGCCCAAATGAAGAAGAAAAAAGTGCTGTTCCACCAAGACAACGCACCGTGCCACAAGTCATTGAGAACGATGGCAAAAATTCATGAATTGGGCTTCGCATTGCTTCCCCACCCACCGTATTCTCCAGATCTGGCCCCCAGCGACTTTTTCTTGTTCTCAGACCTCAAAAGGATACTCGCAGGGAAAAAATCGCCGAAACTGAGGCCTATTTTGAGGCAAAACCGAAGGAGTACTACCAAAATGGTATCAAAAAAATTGGAAGGTCGTTATAATCGTTGTATCGCTCTTGAACGGTACTATGTTGAATAATAAAAACGAATTTTGACAAAAAATGTGTTTTGCTTTGTTAGACCGGGGACTTATCAGCCAACCTGTTATGTCCTATATCATATTAGTAACTGTGCTCCACTTCATGTGCTTAAACAAATATATTTTGCATTATCTGAGTCGTATATAAGATATGGGATATGTGCGTGGGGAAACTCACCATATGTAAAAACATTACAACAAACACAATACAAATTAATAAAAATTCTGATGTGAAAAAGCGGAAAATGTATCAACAATGCAACACACAACTCAACAAACAACGATGATCAGCACAGAGAACATAAACGCATTTATGTCGAATCAAAAGATTTTAAATATACGAAATATTTACACTCTAACGATAGCCAAAGATTTCCACAATGAAAAAGAATACCTGACAAGGATCAATCACTCGCACGAAACAAGAAGAAGACAAGAAGGAAGATTTAAGGTGCCTACGTTTCAAAACAACTATGGTTAATCCAGTCTTAGCGCCCAACTGCCAAAATTTTTAAACAAAACCAGTATATATTGTTAATCTCAGAAATGAAAGCAAATTCAAGTACCATATTAGAAAGCATTTATTAGATAAGCAATGAAGGTGAACTGAATAAGAATGAATATTTTTATGTAAAGTTTGAATGTTGTTATTTGTTTATATAAAAATGAATGATTTTTTTCCTGCAGACAAGCAAGTTTTATGCTTCGCGGGATTTAATGTATACATTTCTATTGTAATATATATATATATATTTTTGTAATAAAAAAATGGGAATTTTCCCCCTAAATTTCGCTTTTTTCACGATTGGGGATCTTTAGATGATACTTTTTCTTGGAAGATTTTTAGGGATACAAAACCAACCAGATTCGGAACAATTGTATTTAGCATGAATTTGGAGGAAAAAAGATGATGGCCAATCCAAGTTCTTATATATGTAAGTATGCATTATCATTACTTTCGCTACCCTATTCAAATGCTTCTGTTGAAAGGACATTTTCAATGTTCAATATATAGTTCCAAACAAAATAAGCAATCATACGTTAACTTCAAAAGTTGAAAGCAGATAAGAGCTAGATATTCCTTAAATGATGTGTAATTTTACATCTACAAGTGAAGTCATTTATTTTTTTCCTCCCAAAATTTGTACACTGCAGCTGAAGAAAAAAAAAATTGGACTCTTGGAGAATATTATATACAGTGCTGTTCAAAACGAATTTATAATGAAAATATAAATATTAAAACTAAGACTTTAATGCAATATTGTTGCTTATTAGGTCAGTTTTAAAGATTAAAGGGGATAAGGAAACTAACGACAAAGACTTCTTGATAATTTATACATTTTTGGTAACTTTCCACGATAAATGTTAATAGTTGATACTATAGCCATGCCGTTTGATTACTTCTGCGCAAGTTCTTGCCATTGGATAGGATTAAATAGTCAATGATATCTTATGGTTCAAATAGAGATCATACGCCTTTTCCAAAAATTTAATACCAATTTTTCCTTTTGCAAATTTCCAAAGGTTATTTTATGACGTTTACATTAGGCGACTGAGCAGGCCAGTCAAGTACACACAATTTAGCATCGGAAATCCATTGTTTTACCACCTTAGAAGTGTGCTGTAGGATTAGCTTATGGCAATATCACATGGGACAAAATGTTTTTGTAGACTTCCGAGAACATCATACACAAAAAAAAATTATTCAATCACGAAATTAATTGATCCAATAATTGGTTTCATTAACAAAATTTAAATTATTTTTTAATTGATTCAATTAAAAATTTAATTGATGTTTATTGCAAAATTCAAATAATTTTTGAATAAAAACGTAACAATCACTTTCTCCACTGGCGTAGTGTTTTTAGTTTAATTAAATAAGTGATTACTTGAAATAAATTTTTAATAAAAATTACCAAAAAAAATCCAAAACAAGGTATAGTTTAATTAAAAAGCTATTTGTTTCAATTATTTTGTTAAAAATTAAAAGAAAATTCAATTAATGACTTAATTGATTTATTAATTCTAGTTTAATTTAAAAGTTAATAGTAATAATTACTTTTTAATTTAAAAAGTTTTCAACTTAAAACAACTTATTAATTGGAAATATTTCGGTGATATTTTTTCTGTGTAAAGGTGGGTACGTTCGGTTTTCGAGTTGCAAGTCGTGAAAGTCGGTTAATTTTCGCGATTACTTTTACCGAAATAATCAAAGTTATAAATGAAAACTATCATATTCCCATATCTTGCCGAAATTTAGAGGAACAAGAAACTGCGCATAAATTGAGTTAATTTATTTGCTTTATATTCACTCGAAAAGCGTACATAGTACTTACCTTAATGCTGTCTCTTGCAACTGATGCAAAAAGATCATTGTTTCTTTTTAGAAAATAGCAACTCATCCGGCGATCTTTTCTATGGCTTCAATAATTCCTGGCGCACATTTTAATGAATTGCTTTGCTTAGCCGACAACGAGATTGGATCCTGACTTCGTTAGTATTCTCTAAGCTGGGATTACTTAAACTGAGATACACCTTTATACGGTATAACGTATGAAATGAACAATTTTGCAGGTTTAAATTTGAGTCATGCATTTTAGCACTTTATTTAAAAAACAAAAACTGTATATCAGCTTTAGAGCTCGACCGAAGCGGGTTTTTTGGTCGAAGCCGTAGCATATGTTCGGCAAAAAAAGCAATAATCGTTCGAGGCCGATATCAATATTAGCATATATTTTTCAACAAATGCATAAAAAAGACAAAATTTTTAGTATTCAAAATTCAGTACTTTGGTATTATAATGACAAACAAGGACTTTTTATATTTTTTGCTATTTAGTATATATTTCGTATATTGAAAATGTACTGATCATCTGAGCCTTTGACCTTTCGAAAAGCTTTGGAATATACATACAATTACACGCTTTCTGATTAGTTTTTTTTTACAATTAGGATATGTACACATCAAAAAGGTCAATAAATAGATATTCTTGCAAAATAAAGAAATCGATATAAGCCCACTGTCAAAAATTAGTGTCCCAGAGGAAAGGGTTTGCTTCGAAAATGGAGAGTTTGTGCTTCAATTCTTCGCCCAAACAGAAGGTAAAATTATATAAAACTATGAAATCAAATATAGGTTTCTACATTGTTTGTATTACAGAACGGCAAGTTGACGAAACAAATCATGAGAAAATGAAGAATTAATTGTAAGTGAACCTCCATATTTTTTTTTAATATGTGGTTTATCATGAATGTTCTATATTTTTCATGTTGCTTGTGTAAATTGGAAAATAAGGTAAATACTGTATTCGTCTATATTTCAACTATGTATATTTTTATACTTTTTCTAATAAAAATCATAAACCCATTTTTACCATCGTAATAAACACAATTACGTTAAAGGTTACAAAATTTGATAAATTATGTAACCTATAACGTTTTTTACGACTGTAATTGAAAAAACATTATATACTTCAAATACTAATGTATTTGGATTGAGTACTATCTCTGTAGAAATATATTGAACTCACTCAAAATCAAACTAACTTTTCACTAACTACTCTGTGGTGACTTCTAGCTAACTCAATACTTATGCAGCCTTGAGTCAATTGAATTTTGTTCAAACTCACTTTTTCGTTTCCTTTTTGTTCACTCAAAGCTGATGCATGTGTAAGTAAAATAAAATCATAGAAAAAAATCAAATAAAAACAAAAAAATATTCACTGCTGTGTCATTAAATTTTTAATTATATATTTCAGAGGACTTTTGCATTTTTCCGATAGATTGGGGTAAGTAACACTTAAATGCATAACTAAAATGCAATTTAATAACTGAAATTTATATTTTTAATGTAGAACCCATCATTGTGGTATAATTGACGGAGTAAATGGAAACTCCCAATGAATTTTTCAATGAGCTGTTTGCTTTTTAAAGGTAAGTACTATGTTCAGTTTCCGCAACGAAACTCCGAAATACTAAAGGTTGGTACTATGTTCGGTTTTGGGTTGAAACCACTTTATTTCGTCATTACTTTTACTTAAATAATCAAAATTACCCAGCAAAAACTAGGTAACCATAACTCATTACAATTTGCATTACCAGAAGTAAAACTCTCATTACACGTTGCATTACATTGCGATGAGTTATAATGACTAACTTATAATGATGATTATTCTCAAAAAGTAATGCAGTTGGTCGAAACAGCTTAATAAAATATTGAGCATTTACATAAAAAATTAAAACTAATATTTAATCTAATGTATAAAATGGTTTCCAAGTATTTCATAATAATGGTGCTTTAAATGAATATAGATATATTATAAAGTAATTCACGAATCTAACTCACTGTAGTAAGTTTTCTAGTTTAATCTTGGAATTAATTTGCGTTTAATTCGTTCCAGGGTATGCACATCTAAATTTACATCTCACCAAATTTCGTGGACTAAATTTCGTTATAAACCGCACATGCATTGTATTTTTTATTATTTTCATAAACTGAAAGAAAATATAGTGAGATTTTTTTGTTGCGAGTTTTGATTAGCATAGCCTTGTCCAAAGTAGATAAACTTTTTAATAAACTTGTTTTATCCTTACAGTTAGGTGATTCGACTTAAAATGGGTATTTATGGATGAAAAGCAATTTTGTTGTACTAAGATCAACTTGGCTTTAATAATTCTAAAAAACTCTTAAAAATTAATGAAATTGTATAAAAATTTGTTGATTTTTGGTTTCTAGCAAAGCTAAACAGGATTAAAGAATAGGAGATGACTTCTAATACTTTAATTTAAAGTCGTTTTTACTTGAAACATAGCATTTGAGTTATCATTAAAAGGTTTCGAAAGGACTTCTCCGTTTCTCGGAATCAGTACCAACATAATTAGTGTAAAGACAAAATCGTTAGAACCGAACAAGCTTTTTTCTGCGAAGAGAATTACGTTTTATATTATTCAAAAAACATAAAAAGTATTTATTTTCGAGATTTGGGTACCTGAGAAAAAAAGTTATTTTTCAAATTACGAATAAATGATTACATATTAGGTGATCATATGCTCTTTATACACTCTTATTTCATGGCCGAGGGTATGCCTGGGGTGAAGTACTTTCCTCCTAGGACATGCGTATGTAAATGTAATCCGGAGCAATGACAATTAATAAGTAGTTATTACTTTTTAAATAGGCTTACCTACCAGATTACCGGGTAATGAGAGTTGTTGGTGGGTATAAATGAAAACATATTCCTTTAAAGTCTTGCCGAAATCTAGAGGAACAAGAAACTGGACATCAATTGAGTTAATTTATATTGAACTGTTTTAATAAAGTAACCGCGAAATTTTCAAAGCGAAAAGCGAACCTATTTCTGATCTTAATGGGTACAATAGTAAATCAATTTATCATTCTCTTTTTATATATTCTTATTGTTATTTGTAGATGCAGTTCTTTGTAATAGAAAAAAATATCCAGATAAATGCTTTCAAGGCTTTTGGAGTTCTCTGATGAAGCCCACTATCAATCAGCGAGCTACAACACAATCTCAAAGGAAAGAAAAGCGAAAGATATTAAGACAACACTCAAGCCTAATATTAGAACTAATATTATATTTTACATTTTATTTATTATTTAAAATATTTACAGAGACTAAGTAAGCTCATAGTAGTTATAATAGCTTATAAAGTAAGCTTATAATAAACTTCAGAATAAAATGAATAAAAAATAATTTTATTAACGAGATAGCTCACCATAGACTAATCAGTTAGAAGCTAACTTATAGTGTCCTTATATATTATCAGCCAAACGCTAACTCATTTTGAGCTAACTTTTGGTTAGCTAAAACTTATGCAGAGGTCAGTGAGAACTCACTCGTTCCAATGACAACGATTTTACATGGGAAATGAGTGATTTTTTGAGTCACATGTGACTCAGTTTTGATTAACCATTTGTTAACTTAAAGTCAGCCCAATTTCTTACAGGGATATAATTTGTATATTTTGACAAATTTCAATTATTCTTATGCCCAACACAAGTATTCTTTCATTTGAAAATAATTTTATGACGACGTCACAATAAGGGTAATTTGATTTATGATTTTCGTAATAAGCTGAAAATCAAATACAAAAATAATTGAAATCACAATTTTTGTATATGATTCAAGTATTCACTTTTATCTGTGTTGATCTCCGACATGTTAAAATACAAGAAAGAAAGTTCACTAAATGGCTATTAAATTCATCATCTACCAATTTAGCAAAATTTCTAAAAGTGTACCATGACTTCAATCAACATACATTCGATTCCATAAAATGTTCGCTTTGTTTTTATTTAAATGCTCGTGAGTATTGCTAACCAATATGTTAAAATAGAGGAGGATAATTTAACGAACATTTTTGTTCTAGTCGAGCAGGTCTTCAAAACATGTTTGTGAATACTAATTGTTGTAATAGTTACCCCTACTGAATTCTTTGCTTCCAATGGTCTGAAAGGCCATTCTGCAAATTCCCAGTAGACAACAAAGAGGAGAGATTTTCAATAGACATTTAATTTTATGATTTTGGAAGCGATCCGCGTAACGGGTATCAGACTACCTTTCCCGTCCTGCATTTTGTCTCTGTCATATATCTTTAAACGACCAACTAAACATGTACACTAAAACATTACAAATTTGCATGAGAAAACCAAAACTCATTTTTGTTATACAAATGGTTGGCTGCTTGACTCTCTCATACTTTGTTGATACTCGCTTTCACATTCCGGTATAGGTACAATTGTTACATCTCTAGTTATGCGTGCGAAAGAGATTATTGTGATGGCTGGTGTTGGTGGTGGTGATGGGAGTACTGGCGAGTTGAGACAAGCGACGGAAATCTCTTTACTCACACCACCTGAAGGCGTTCGATGCAATGCCCAATGGATTCAACAACGCATATATGTATATAAACTAAATAAATATGTATACATAAATGTTATACACCAATTTATGCACTTATTGGCAAAAATATCTGGAAGGATTGTTTAAAATCTTACCTTTGCTTCATATTTCATACAACATGCACACTGCATTGCATGAAAATTTTTCACAAATAAATAATTTATGCCTTTATTTGTTCGCGACAAGTTTTATCTTGCACTTTTTCCGCACTTTTTGTTTTATATACACCACTGTACTGTCTTTATATGAATTTCGTTTTTGCATTATTTCGAACTAATTAACACGGAATCTATAAAGATTTAATGTTTGATTACACTTTAACATTCTCTTGTAGTTGGAAAGGAGTAAAAAATATTTTTATTCAATATAAGCATATATATGTATGTATATATTATGTATGTATAGGCAATACTTTTGCGACAGAGTCTTACCTTCCTCGCGGATTTCAACAGCATACAACACCGTCAAAATACAATAATCGATAGTACAATTTGGCACATTAAATATATCTTCAAAACCCAAATGTTAAGAATAAAAATACAAATTTGCCAAGTCTCCAATATTTAGAAAATCCGACACAAGACTGCAGAGTCTGAATAGAAGCCACAAAATGGGAAAAACTAAGAGTCTAGTGTTGGGAAAGTAACGAGTATTTGATTGCAAGTACTCGTTACTGACTAATCTTTTGAGTACTCGTTACAGTTAAATGAGTACTCAATATCTACAATACAATCCCAATAAACACAAACGTTTGAAAAATGCTAAAATTCACCTGTTTTTCAAACAATTAGGGAATATTTATAATATGCGATCATTACAGAACTTACTGGAATTTTCGTTCGCCTCGAGACGAACGAAACGTCAAAAATCACTCGTTGATATCTCGAGAACTAGAGTCTGTTGAATCACAATTGTTTCGGTGGTCGATAGTAAATCATAAAGGATGAGTCCATGGCAAAGTTGGAGGATTTGTAGCAAATATATTGTTACGTTTTTATATTTAGGCGTTTTTAATTACCCGACAATTAAAACACAGTTCTTTTAAATAACGACAATCTACAATTTATTTACTATGACTTCACACTTTACAATTCGTTCACACTGAAGTTATTCGTTTGACGCTTTAATTAAGACTGACTCGTTAGCAGCATGCGAGCGCTTTTATATATGACGGTGTGGCAATACGAGAACATTCTGGTAGCACTACAATATTCTGGCAACGCCAGAACATTCTTAGACAATGCTAGAAGGATCTACGACCATTAAGTTGTTCGTCTGGTGGCTGCCAAACACATACACACTCACATAGATATATGCTCGCATTACTACAACAACAATGACAATAGACAATGAGATGAAATGAGAATGCAGAATAACAAAGCAAAGGGGTTGCTATTCTATGAGAGAGTAAGAACTAACATTTCGATAAGCAAACAAAAGAACATAAAAGAAATTCAGGAAAATACTAGAAAATGAATAGATGATTCCAACAAGTGATAGCGAAATTTTATCGTTACAATTTGAAATTTTAAATTAACGGAAACTAATTTAAATAAACTTATGTCTATAATTATCAAATTCGTAACACTGCCTCCCGCTTAAGCCTGTTCGTCCCGAACAGGCACAGAACCTGTTCCGTAAGGAGCCAATCGTTCCAGATGTACAACTTTCATCTTTGATCTAGGGCTGTCGTCCTTCTGAATCCGGTATACAACATCATTGATCTTCTTGATGACTTTGTATGGGCCTTCCCACTGTGTTTGCAGTTTAGGACACAATCCTTTCTTTCGTTGCGGGTTAAATAGCAGAACCAATTCTTCTTCTTGGAAGCCCTCAGTATTTACAGCGCGATCGTATCTCGCCTTCATTCTGTTGCTGACCATTTTTATTTTGTTGCGCACTGATTCGTGAACTTCACCGAAAGTGTTTGGGATGTCGTTTCTGTTTTCTTCCATGGCGAGCTCATTAGGTTTAGCGCCGAATATCAGATCTCCAGGCAACTTCAACTCAGTTCCGAATAGAACATTGGCCGGTGTTCGAGAGGTGGAATCATGAATGGCAGATCTATAGGACAGCAAAAACTTTGGTATATGCTCGTCCCAGTCCCTCTGGCCGTTGTCCACCACTTTTCGAAGATGTTCCTCCAGAGTGCGATTAAACCTTTCTACCATGCCATCGGATTGTGGATGTAATGGTGTAGTCCTCGTTTTCTTGATACCAAGGGATTCACACATCTCTTTGAATATGGCCGATTCAAAATTTCTTCCCTTGTCTGAGTGAATCTCTGACGGCACACCGTAGCGACATATCCAGTTTTTGTTGACCACATCCACAATCGTTTTTGCCTCTTCGTTTGGAATTGCATACACCTCCGGCCATTTGGTGAAGTAATCCATGACCACAAGGACATAACGGTTTCCAGAATCACTTACTGGGAAAGGGCCTGCCACGTCCATTGCTATTCTTTCAAACGGGGCTCCTGGTCTATACTCTTGCATAGGACCTCGACTTTTCCTTGTTGGACCTTTCGCCTTCATGCATTTCTCGCAATTGGCTACCCATTCAGCAATTGATTTCTGGCATCCAACCCAGTAGAATCGTTGCTTCACTTTCTCGGCGGTTTTGGTTATTCCCAGATGACCTCCACTGGGACCATTATGGAACTCCGCCAAAACGTCTCTTATTTTGGAATCTGGAACGATGATCAAATTTCGGCTGCTTTTGCCATCTTCGCTTTCCCATTTACGTTGAAGGGATCCATTGACTAGAACTAAACTATCCCATTGAGGCCAGTATGCTTTCATAAGTGGACTTTCGGCTGCGATGTCTTTCTTGCTGGGTTTCTTATTTTCTTGTTTTGCCGAAATAATTTTTCTCAGAATGGGATCTTTACGTTGCTCTGTTGACCAGTCTGTGCCAGATTCGATGTGTAACTGCCTGACATTTACGACTGTCTCCTTTGGTTCAGCCTTCGAGTAGCGTCTGCTTTCTACATTGCAATGCCGTCGTGTCAAGGCTTGCTCAATAACTTGTTTGCCACCTTTTCTATTATCCGCAAAATTTGAATTTGAGTCGCTTGGCTTTGTGGTCGCCTTCTTCTGATTATTGTTTAATGGAGATGGCGAGATTGACCCCGACGTTTTACGCCACGCTTTACATTCCCGGGAAAGATGTCCAGCCTTATCACAGTTATAGCATTTCATTCTAGATTTATTTGCTTGCTGCTTCATTTCTTGCATTATCTGCTTTAGAGCCTCTTTTACCAATTCAATGACCGATTTCGATTCTTCACACTCGGTCTCTACTCTGCGTACTTTGTGAATTTGTGGCCGTGCCAGCAATCTCGCAGTCTCTTGTACAAGTGCAAATGTTACTGTTTCTGTGAATGTAGCTTTTTGTGCGGTATATGTTGCACATTTTATCTCAGGGTCTCGAATGCCATTCACAAAAGTCTCAATCTTGATACGATCTATAAGAGGATGATTCTCTCCAGGGTATGCCAAAAGCACTAGCCGCTCAACTTCTGTTGCGAAATCTTGTAGAGTTTCATTCGATTTCTGGATTCTTCCTCTCAATTCCATTCTGAAGATGTCCTGCTTGTGCTCTTCACCATACTTGCGTTGAAGTGCCGCTATTACTTCATTATAGTTATTTCTAGAAGAAGCGGGAATGCTTTGTATCACATCAGCAGCATTGCCCTTTAATGCCAATAGAAGTTCAATTGCTTTATCATCGTCATTCCACAAATTTCTACAAGCAACCATTTCGAATTGGAATTTGAAGACATCAAATGACGTTGAGCCATCGAAAACAGGAGTTTTGATTTTAGAGCCCTCGACGACGCGCACTGGACCACCTTTAATTTCCAGCTCTGACATTTTTTTTCTCGATGTGCAGAAACTTCTCATCATGAACCATAATTTTCTCATCCACGGAAAGAACTTTCTTATCCAATTCCACAATTTGATTTTCTATATGGTCCACACGTTTCTCCATGCCTTCAGAAATTTGTTGTAATTTTTCGTTGACCATTCTAGAATTTTCGTCGAATTTTTCTTCCATTTTTCTAGAATTTGCTTCCATCATTTTGCTCAAAACATTGAGCATTGATGTGTAATCCACAACACTCGAAGCCACAGATGGAGTTTCTACACTGCTTGTATTGACGAGTATTGTTTCATCAATGTCTTCCTTATAATCAAACTCATGCGTCGCAATGTCCATATTACGCCGTTCAAACTCTTCCAGTAGACGCTTTTGAAGCTGGGCCTTATTGCCTGTTGTCGGCAGTTCCAGTTTGCTCAATTCCTTTTTTAAGTCTTCCACACGAAGCTCATTAAACTTCATTGTAGATTTTTTTTTCGTTATTTCACTTCCGACACCAATTGTTACGTTTTTATATTTAGGCGTTTTTAATTACCCGACAAGTAAAACACAGTTCTTTTAAATAACGACAATCTACAATTTATTTACTATGACTTCACACTTTACAATTCGTTCACACTGAAGTTATTCGTTTGACGCTTTAATTAAGACTGACTCGTTAGCAGCATGCGAGCGCTTTTATATATGACGGTGTGGCAATACGAGAACATTCTGGTAGCACTACAATATTCTGGCAACGCCAGAACATTCTTAGACAATGCTAGAAGGATCTACGACCATTAAGTTGTTCGTCTGGTGGCTGCCAAACACATACACACTCACATAGATATATGCTCGCATTACTACAACAACAATGACAATAGACAATGAGATGAAATGAGAATGCAGAATAACAAAGCAAAGGGGTTGCTATTCTATGAGAGAGTAAGAACTAACATTTCGATAAGCAAACAAAAGAACATAAAAGAAATTCAGGAAAATACTAGAAAATGAATAGATGATTCCAACAAGTGATAGCGAAATTTTATCGTTACAATTTGAAATTTTAAATTAACGGAAACTAATTTAAATAAACTTATGTCTATAATTATCAAATTCGTAACACTGCCTCCCGCTTAAGCCTGTTCGTCCCGAACAGGCACAGAACCTGTTCCGTAAGGAGCCAATCGTTCCAGATGTACAACTTTCATCTTTGATCTAGGGCTGTCGTCCTTCTGAATCCGGTATACAACATCATTGATCTTCTTGATGACTTTGTATGGGCCTTCCCACTGTGTTTGCAGTTTAGGACACAATCCTTTCTTTCGTTGCGGGTTAAATAGCAGAACCAATTCTTCTTCTTGGAAGCCCTCAGTATTTACAGCGCGATCGTATCTCGCCTTCATTCTGTTGCTGACCATTTTTATTTTGTTGCGCACTGATTCGTGAACTTCACCGAAAGTGTTTGGGATGTCGTTTCTGTTTTCTTCCATGGCGAGCTCATTAGGTTTAGCGCCGAATATCAGATCTCCAGGCAACTTCAACTCAGTTCCGAATAGAACATTGGCCGGTGTTCGAGAGGTGGAATCATGAATGGCAGATCTATAGGACAGCAAAAACTTTGGTATATGCTCGTCCCAGTCCCTCTGGCCGTTGTCCACCACTTTTCGAAGATGTTCCTCCAGAGTGCGATTAAACCTTTCTACCATGCCATCGGATTGTGGATGTAATGGTGTAGTCCTCGTTTTCTTGATACCAAGGGATTCACACATCTCTTTGAATATGGCCGATTCAAAATTTCTTCCCTGGTCTGAGTGAATCTCTGACGGCACACCGTAGCGACATATCCAGTTTTTGTTGACCACATCCACAATCGTTTTTGCCTCTTCGTTTGGAATTGCATACACCTCCGGCCATTTGGTGAAGTAATCCATGACCACAAGGACATAACGGTTTCCAGAATCACTTACTGGGAAAGGGCCTGCCACGTCCATTGCTATTCTTTCAAACGGGGCTCCTGGTCTATACTCTTGCATAGGACCTCGACTTTTCCTTGTTGGACCTTTCGCCTTCATGCATTTCTCGCAATTGGCTACCCATTCAGCAATTGATTTCTGGCATCCAACCCAGTAGAATCGTTGCTTCACTTTCTCGGCGGTTTTGGTTATTCCCAGATGACCTCCACTGGGACCATTATGGAACTCCGCCAAAACGTCTCTTATTTTGGAATCTGGAACGATGATCAAATTTCGGCTGCTTTTGCCATCTTCGCTTTCCCATTTACGTTGAAGGGATCCATTGACTAGAACTAAACTATCCCATTGAGGCCAGTATGCTTTCATAAGTGGACTTTCGGCTGCGATGTCTTTCTTGCTGGGTTTCTTATTTTCTTGTTTTGCCGAAATAATTTTTCTCAGAATGGGATCTTTACGTTGCTCTGTTGACCAGTCTGTGCCAGATTCGATGTGTAACTGCCTGACATTTACGACTGTCTCCTTTGGTTCAGCCTTCGAGTAGCGTCTGCTTTCTACATTGCAATGCCGTCGTGTCAAGGCTTGCTCAATAACTTGTTTGCCACCTTTTCTATTATCCGCAAAATTTGAATTTGAGTCGCTTGGCTTTGTGGTCGCCTTCTTCTGATTATTGTTTAATGGAGATGGCGAGATTGACCCCGACGTTTTACGCCACGCTTTACATTCCCGGGAAAGATGTCCAGCCTTATCACAGTTATAGCATTTCATTCTAGATTTATTTGCTTGCTGCTTCATTTCTTGCATTATCTGCTTTAGAGCCTCTTTTACCAATTCAATGACCGATTTCGATTCTTCACACTCGGTCTCTACTCTGCGTACTTTGTGAATTTGTGGCCGTGCCAGCAATCTCGCAGTCTCTTGGACAAGTGCAAATGTTACTGTTTCTGTGAATGTAGCTTTTTGTGCGGTATATGTTGCACATTTTATCTCAGGGTCTCGAATGCCATTCACAAAAGTCTCAATCTTGATACGATCTATAAGAGGATGATTCTCTCCAGGGTATGCCAAAAGCACTAGCCGCTCAACTTCTGTTGCGAAATCTTGTAGGGTTTCATTCGATTTCTGGATTCTTCCTCTCAATTCCATTCTGAAGATGTCCTGCTTGTGCTCTTCACCATACTTGCGTTGAAGTGCCGCTATTACTTCATTATAGTTATTTCTAGAAGAAGCGGGAATGCTTTGTACCACATCAGCAGCATTGCCCTTTAATGCCAATAGAAGTTCAATTGCTTTATCATCGTCATTCCACAAATTTCTACAAGCAACCATTTCGAATTGGAATTTGAAGACATCAAATGACGTTGAGCCATCGAAAACAGGAGTTTTGATTTTAGAGCCCTCGACGACGCGCACTGGACCACCTTTAATTTCCAGCTCTGACATTTTTTTTCTCGATGTGCAGAAACTTCTCATCATGAACCATAATTTTCTCATCCACGGAAAGAACTTTCTTATCCAATTCCACAATTTGATTTTCTATATGGTCCACACGTTTCTCCATGCCTTCAGAAATTTGTTGTAATTTTTCGTTGACCATTCTAGAATTTTCGTCGAATTTTTCTTCCATTTTTCTAGAATTTGCTTCCATCATTTTGCTCAAAACATTGAGCATTGATGTGTAATCCACAACACTCGAAGCCACAGATGGAGTTTCTACACTGCTTGTATTGACGAGTATTGTTTCATCAATGTCTTCCTTATAATCAAACTCATGCGTCGCAATGTCCATATTACGCCGTTCAAACTCTTCCAGTAGACGCTTTTGAAGCTGGGCCTTATTGCCTGTTGTCGGCAGTTCCAGTTTGCTCAATTCCTTTTTTAAGTCTTCCACACGAAGCTCATTAAACTTCATTGTAGATTTTTTTTTCGTTATTTCACTTCCGACACCAATTGTTACGTTTTTATATTTAGGCGTTTTTAATTACCCCACAATTAAAACACAGTTCTTTTAAATAACGACAATCTACAATTTATTTACTATGACTTCACACTTTACAATTCGTTCACACTGAAGTTATTCGTTTGACGCTTTAATTAAGACTGACTCGTTAGCAGCATGCGAGCGCTTTTATATATGACGGTGTGGCAATACGAGAACATTCTGGTAGCACTACAATATTCTGGCAACGCCAGAACATTCTTAGACAATGCTAGAAGGATCTACGACCATTAAGTTGTTCGTCTGGTGGCTGCCAAACACATTCACACTCACATAGATATATGCTCGCATTACTACAACAACAATGACAATAGACAATAGTTGTGTTCCTTTACGTACTACTAGTTACTACTTTTACTAGTTTTTACTAGAAACCGTTCCTCAACCCCAAAAAATAGTAAAAGTAGTAAACAATTTTAAGAGAACAATGTCAAAATGCATGTCTCTTTTAAAATTTTTTTACTACAAGTTACTCGACAAATTCTTTCGAGTAAAAGTTGTAGATATGTCATGACAAAAATAATTATTTGTTTTCAAATTTTCCAAACTAAAGTAGTTCCAAATCGCTTTTTTTTTGGAAATAAATCTGTAACTTTTTAATGGATTAAGATATCATCATAATTTTTTCTTTGTGCCAAAGCTGAAATGTTTTTCTCTATATTTAGAGGTTTGTAGGTCCCTAGTGGATTCACGGGCTGGTCTATAGACGTTGGAAGTTGGACACCTCGGATGTATGTAATTTAGTGTTACTTGGCAAACGCGCAATTATGCACCGATTTTCATGATTTTTGCTTTGCTGAATAGAACTTATAAACTACCATAAAAAGATTGTGTATGTGTGCGAATATATCTAATATTTGCGAGATAGGGCCTTACAATTTATTTTTTTGCAAAATTTGAACAAAGTGGGGTCTGTATTTTGAGTCTAGAGGGACTACATTCCTTATAAAATTCTACGTATTCTGGAGGAAAATTTTGTGCACGTTTGTGCTTTAAATTTAACGTGTAGACTCCACAATTTGGAATTTCAAAACAATGCCGAACCAATACCACTTGTTTCAAAAAAAGTACCAAAACATTGACCGACTCACACCAAATTCGGCACACCCTTTAATGGACCAAAAGTACCTCTACGTTTTGAATTTCATGCAAATCGGATAAAAGTTTTAATGTCTATGTCATGAAGACCCCAATTCGGGGGTCGGTTCATATGGAAGCAAAATCGAAACTTAGGCCGAAGTAGTCCCATCTTCAAAATTGACCTGCATGTAGAAGAAAAACGTGTCTGTTAAAATTTCAGCACTATAGGTTCATTATTGAAGGAAGTAGCCTGATTACAACAGATAGCCAGACAGAGAGACATCGACTTATAATTTCTCCCTGATCAAGGCTATATATACTTTCTATAGTCAGAATTCGTTATTTGTATGTGTTACAAACGGAATGAAAAACCCCACCTTAAAAGATACTGATAATATGCGCTATTACTCTACTTTATGGTCCAGAAGCCAGAGTTTTACTTTGATTAAAAATTTTGCAAAAGGAGTACTTTTTATAACAAAGTAAAAACCATAGCTTCTTTCTATCGTAATAAGGATTTCAAAGTTTCCTGCAAAAAATCTGCCATTTGTAAAAAACAGTCGATATAAAAGTATTTAATTTACCTACATGTTTTGAAAATACTTATTCAAATCACAATGCTTCTTTTGTTTTTTATTTGACATTTTTACAATTTTTACTATATTTTCGTTCCTGTACATTTAACAAATATAGAAATCTGAGAGGATTTTCAATATTTCTCTCTTTTACTACTTTTTACTACGAGTAAAGTAAAGGAACACACCTAATGAGATGAAATGAGAATGCAGAATAACAAAGCAAAGGGGTTGCTATTCTATGAGAGAGTAAGAACTAACATTTCGATAAGCAAACAAAAGAACATAAAAGAAATTCAGGAAAATACTAGAAAATGAATAGATGATTCCAACAAGTGATAGCGAAATTTTATCGTTACAATTTGAAATTTTAAATTAACGGAAACTAATTTAAATAAACTTATGTCTATAATTATCAAATTCGTAACAATATATAAAGTTATTTTAGTTTCACTCTAGACGAACGATCGCGGGACGATTTTGAGTTTCATGAACAGGCAGTTATTTTTTGCTACAAGAACAATGTTTTTATTATTTTACCCATTATATATCCAACACGACCATAAAAAAGTTCACAGGATCAAATAGAAATTCCCATAACCATTCAATTGGTTAGGATAACCAATGCCGATAAATTTGGTTTTATGTCGTATAAAATTGTTGAGCTAACCACCAGCATGGGAATCAACAAATGGTTGGTACAACCAAAAGTTGAGTAAACTAATAGAATCTTAGTCAAATTATGGGACGCGCTTAAGGCAGTTGTTGCAAACAAATAACTATTAATATCAACATCGACACGTTAGATGATATGACGCTACATAATTTGCAAAACGGGGAACAGCGTCACTAAATGTACTTAATAATAGTCCGCAATAAATTGAATAGTTTATCCCATAGAATAGAATTTGGCTTAAGGTAAGTATCGCACCGATTTATAAAAAAGGAATATTACAAAAGTCATAAAGTTTGCGGGCTTCATACACCAACCAACACAAATACTTTTATTGTATTAAGCACATAAAATTCTAGAACTACTTCAGAGATCTGTATTTATATCTAGAGACTTAAGGAGGACATTTCTGGTAAGTATAAGTCTATGAATTATAATTTTATATTTATAAAAAGTGTAATATGTACGTACATGCATAATATATGAAAATTGAATTATATAATCTCAATATAATCTGCCCTTTTCATTTAATATTGGAATTTGGTAAGTATATCTAACAATTGGTCAGGGTAACAATAAATAATATTGTGGGAGGTTGCACCAACAAACCATATAAATAACAACCAATTTCTCATATCCGAAACGAATGCTTTCGTTCGACTAGGATTCCCAAAACAGCTGAATAATAATAAAATAATTATCCCAAAACAGCTGGCAAATAATTCGGTTGAGGCAACGAATTTGAATTTGTTTTCTAGGTGTAGTTAGTAGATATGGAAAGGGATAGATTATCCATCCATTGGTTTTTGAAAGATTTGTAGAAAATTTCACTTGTCGATGAGACACCATATTTTTTCATCGATCAGCTTCTGAATGCTTCCAAAAATGTGTCATCCAAAGATATTAGTTTTCTGCAAATAAATATGCGTTTAGAGACTTCTTTAACTTTTCATTCCATTTTAACTTACCAAATAATATAATTTCAAATAATTTCCAAACAATTTCCGTATTTTTATATTTCTACGCGGCATAAAGATGTTTTGAAAACCACAAAATTCGAGTCGTAGCCATCAAATTGTGATTGTCGAATGGTTCCATAACATAGATCAGCAAATAAAATGGGATAAATGCAAATAAAATGGGACAAAAGTTTAAATGTTACCGCTTTCAAGGTACCACATTTAGGATTTATGCATCCTTAGTTCATATATCCGTTCAGATTTAGAAATTTGTCAATAGTTTCTAAGTTTCTTCCTGCCACAAATGATGAACCAAAATCGAAGGATAAAGGATTTGGTATCAGAGGAAGGTTAAAAATTCGCTTTAAAAACAAAGACGATGATGATCAATTCAATGATGTTCTTTCCGCTCTGAAAAGTTGTTCCACATCCAGATATTTTTAATTTTATATTTATATTTAAGCCATTTAAAATTGTTCATTCCCAGCGGCGGAATCGAGAAGGACCTTACAAATTCAGGCATGTTAAATGCCTTAAATTGGAAGGAGTTGTGTTTATAAGACATGCATGTGTACTGATTTTACATTCATCGTAGGCATTCTAAAATCAGACCTGTAATTAAGCATTGCGTTTCATTTACTTTTTCATTTTATAAACCCAGACATTCTCTTTGCCTTCTTTATAGAAGTTGTATAGCATGGGTGTTACAATGATGTAGCAAGAGAGTTGTCTTGTGCTCTCGTTTAAAAGAGAGCTTTAAAATTGTTTACATCCCTATTCATTTATAATTAGAATGCATTTGTAATGCCTTTGGAAGTCAAGTGGTTATTTCATATTATGACAGAAAATATTTTCATTAATTGTCTTTGCATATGTTAATAAACGATAATAAAAGTGCATAATAATTTTGCGGACGCCAATTCACGCCATTCGTTCGTTAAGTTTTGATTTTGTGAAGTACAGACGCGTTCCTTGTTTTGTGTTTTTAAATTTGTGAAATTGTGAAAAGTTAAACTTACAGCATGGGTGTTAAAGTTATGCAGCAGGAGATTTGCCTTGGGCTCTCTTTTAAAATATAGTTTTAAAAATTGTTTGTATTGCTATTTAATTATAATTACAATGCATTTTCAATGCCTTTTTAAGTCAATCGCTCGTTTTATAAAATCCCACTTACAAATATAAGTAGACAAGCATCTAACATAATTGGATTGCTTTCAATTTCCCAAAAAGGGCCATTATTTTTCTATAATTTCTTGAATTTAAATTCTTCCAGATCTCAACAACAAATGTGGCGAAAGAAGTTCTTACTTAAAAATTTGTATATTTTTTTCTTTAATTTTATATTAATTATCTATTTATTTATCTATCTTTGAACTCGAAACTTCTTATTGTAACAATAAATCTGAATTAAAACAATAACTATGTCTAGTAATGATAAAGTCATTCTTTTGAGAACGTATAGGGAAGACCGCCCTGTACTACAGAACACCTTCTTGACGTAGCGCTGCAACATGCCTGTAATAAGAAGGAGCGAAGGTGTGGTTTTATTTTCAGTAATTATGTAGGAATTCTTATATACACCCCTGTAGAACTCCTTCTGTTTAGAGGGCTGGTGAACGCCCTTTTATGTAAGCTACAAAGAAGGCCTTGCCCTCCAATCTCACCCTATGTTAAATGGAAAGGAAGGTGTAATGTCCTAAGCAGGCCTCTGTAATGCCTAGACAGGCCTGGAAAAAGGCCTTCCAAGCACATGAACTACGCCGCTGGGTCAATATGCAGGCAATTTGAAATAAAATACTCTGAGAAAATACTCATTTTACTCATACATATAAAATAGATACACATACATAATACATGTAAGTAAACAAAACAAATACTATCAAATAAAAAAATTCGAACCTGCAAAAGGCGGTCAAACAAAAATTGAAGCCTTTCAAAGTTGTTACGCCGTTTATCAGTGATGCCAACTCCCGAAATGCAAAAAGCACCAAATATATATTATTAACTGTTGGGAAAGAAAATATTAGGGCTGTTTTCTTTTTGCACTGGATGGAACTTTTGTATGTGATTCGTTGCACTGGTGTTCTATCCAGTGCAACTATCAGTGCAAGTCGCACCAGAGTTACCATGGTAAGATAATTTTGTAGTTGTCAAAATATGAGTTGGCAACTACAAAAATTGGATTGGCAACTACTGAAAATATCAAACGAAAATAAATAACAAACATGTCGCAGAAATTGTAAGTACAAGAAATATTTCTAGATTTTGTTTAATAATTTATTTATAAATTATAGGAAACGAAGAGGGGGACCAAATCTGAAACGCTCCTTTTTTTATCGTGCTATAGTGCAAGGAAAGAGGATATTGAAGATCCTCGTAGAGAAATAAGCGCCTATTCATGTGTGTTGGAGGACTTGATTTTTCAAGGGTTTAAGGTTAGAATCATATTTACAATTTAATATTTAATACATCCCATTTACTAGGATACCAGCATAATGCCAGAAAGCCTGGAAAATAAAATGAAATCTTTATTAAGGGCCTATAAATCTGCAAAAGACAATGCTGGGCGCACAGGCGCTGGTGCTACTTGTGTTTCATACATGGATGAATTGGAAGAGTTGTTTGGAAGGCAGCCAACAATTTCCAACTAACATTCATTAGATGTAGGAATAGAACAAAGATGTACTCCTTCAAAACTTTCAGGTATTTTAGTGAATTCAGTGCTTTATATTGGGGTTTGATAAAAGTGTGACCCTTATAGAAAGATAGAACTATTGTCTAACAAAT